>NW_020897803.1:1662568-1701307 GCF_003984885.1 Neopelma chrysocephalum | reverse complement strand
AAGGAAAGGAAAGGAAAGGAAAGGAAAGGAAAGGAAAGGAAAGGAAAGGAAAGGAAAGGAAAGGAAAGGAAAGGAAAGGAAAGGAAAGGAAAGGAAAGGAAAGGAAAGGAAAGGAAAGGAAAGGAAAGGAAAGGAAAGGAAAGGAAAGGAAAGGAAAGGAAAGGAAAGGAAAGGAAAGGAAAGGAAAGGAAAGGAAAGATTAAAATGTGTTATTGTATAGTGCACCTCCTTGATGTTGCTGGACACTAAAACATCTAGAGCTCAGTTGCTTTATGTTGTCTTAAGTTACTCCAGGGAATTACATCTTTCCACTGTTTATTGTTGTCTTTACTTGTTTTATTTTAATGCTGGACTTAGTCAAAAACAGAATTAGCCCTGTCCTTTAATGACTTCTTTCAGGATGTTGGTCCCTCAATATGCCTGACAGCATGAAAAGAACAAACAGAAATTAAAACAGCATTAAAAGCAAACAGAAAATTGGACACATCTATAGGAGACAAAATCAGAATTTCTTCTGTCTCATGGAAGTCACAGAGGACAGTTTATAAGTAACTTGGAACGGAAAATGTTCATACTTACAGAGTTTTTCCTCTTTCAGGGACATTTTCTTAATTATACTAATTTGTCAAATGTATCTTCAATTTTACAAGAAGTTTTCTTCTCAAGCATTTGTTAAAAGAAAGATAATTGCAACTGGAAAGCAGCAAAATGAAAAGAACTTTAATTATGCATTATAATAACAAATGTGTTCCAGTTCAGGTGAGCCAGACCAATTACATATGATTAGTGAATGGAAACAATTGATGTTTTTGCATTTTCAGTTGGGTCTGATGACCTTTTATGGTGAATGAGCTACAATCTGTCTTCCCTTGGTGCTCAACACGGAGCAAATACTTTAATTTATAGAGCCATTTGGAGAAATTATTTCAGTCTGATCAGAGACAAGCTTTACTGAACTTCTCACAAAAGAGAGAAAAGAGATCAATGACATGACTGAAAAATGGTGTTTCAGTCAGCTTGGCATGGATTTTATTCTCCAGAGACACTGCCTGGTTCCTCTGGACCTCATGGTCAAGAAGTTGTGACTGCAGCTCCTCGAAACAGATACTTAGAATGATACCATGGCAGCACAAAGAACAACTGGCAGGGCATCACTGCCAGCTCCAAGAACTTCCTGAGCATTCCCCCTCCAGGAAAGGTCTGAAAAGACAAAGCCAAAGTGCACTTTTGAAAAGGACACATCAGGTCACGAGGCTTTTGATTTCCTGTGGTAATGTTGACACAGCGTAAGAAAAAGTAATTAGAACTCTTATTAAAAATTAAGCTGCCTTTAATATATCCTTCATTGTCCTCTGTGACGTGATTTCTGGTGTTTACTTTTGCTTAGCACTTCTGAGTATCTCTTAATCTGGTGCCTGAACCCTTTGGGATGCTGTGCCTCCAAATGCCTCCTTTAGCAGAGACATAAAAGATGCACCATGCAAATGTAAATCACCAGAAGCTCTACTAACTCCTTATTTTACTGAAACCTGAATCAAATGGGCTGTAAAAGCAGACCAAAGCTGTGTAATTACTCTGCCCAGCTTACTTCATCTTACATTTTTCTTCTAAATATTTTCTTCACCTTTGAAAGTTCTATCTTTGCCAGTGTAGTTGGGTCCTTCCCAGCATCAGGAGAAAGATATTCTGGAGTTAATGCAATATTCCATAACTCCACTACTTCCAGACTGTGCCTTTGGAGAAACATATGCAAACTCCTCAAACCTAATGAGATTGTACATCACTATATTCACTTTGAAGGTACCAGGGCTGCACTAAGCAACCTGAGGGCATAATTTGGCTGCTTATAGGAGAGGAAAAAAAACCCCTTGAGTCTCAGAATCCACAGAGAGCCTGAAGGTAAGGACAGGAAAGTCTGATACAGGATCAGGGGGGACACAATAAGCAATGAATCCCTTTAATGGCTTCATCACATCTTTGCTGGGCAAAGCTTCATTGTGAATCTACTTACGTTATCAGAGAACTAATGACAGTTTAATTCATAATCAAATTAACTGCAATAATCTTTATTAAGGGAAGAAGCCCATTGGCAGGGTACTTTATGGCTCAAACTAAGAAGAAGGATGTGCATGAAAGCAGAGCAGAGATGTTCACCCTATGGATATAAAAGCCTGACCATATTTTCCCAGGAATATCAGCACCTATCCACAGCCTCCTGTGACACTGAGTGAGCTGGAAGGAGGAGAGGATGAATGAAAGAAAAATCCTGTTGTTTTTCCTGGCCTTTTTTCTCTTACATTCCTTAAGGATGTTTGCATAGAAAAGTACCTTTTCACTAAGCATTACTTTCCCAATTGTAGCCAATAAAATTATTTCCCCCATAATCAGTGAGCCTGCATTTTATCATATGCAAGTGGGGAGATAATGATTAATATTTCCGTGCCAGGAACTTTGAGATTTAACAGAGATTGTAGGATAACTATCCCTTGTACATGGTTTGCAATCACTTGCAACTAGAATTAATCAAAGCTAAATTGTCTTCAAAATTCTGCAGTATAAAGTGAGGATTCACGTTAATTCTGCACACAGGAAAGTACAAAAAGGATCCAAGGAGAGCATATGGCAGATGAATAGTAAGGAAAGGGAAACAGATTTGCACAAGTTATATTTTTGGACCTCAGGAGGGATTTTGTCATGGAAAGGGTGGTCAGGTATTGGAAGGGGCTGCCCAGGGAGATGGTGGAGACTGATCCCTGGAGGTGTTCTAGGAACAACTGGACATCAAGCCATCCAGCCCCAGAGCCAGAGCAGGGCACACACACATCCACAATCCCACCAGGATGCTATTTGGAGGCTCCATGTTCTGTTGTGGGCAGGATATCAAATAACCTGGGTGCCCAAATGTGCCAACAGCCTCCAAACCCAGGGCAGACAAGGCATCGTGTCCTTGACGTGCCCCAAACCCAGAGAAATTTAAAGGTTGTGTGGAGTTTAATACAAAGCAGTTTGTGCAGCTCAACAGCTGTTAAACTGCATGGCTTGTCTCCCAAAATAGATACAACCTTTTGTGAGACATAAATATTTGCCACAGTGACAGACAATTAATATCCCCACCTTTACCTAGGAAATTTCTTCAAATAACTCCCACTTATCCATGCTCCTCTTGTTCCTGGGGATTTGATTTCACAGGGGGAAGGCAGATGATGCCCTGCACTGCAGGGGCTGAGCTGCAGGCTTAGATTTAAATCCCCTCACCAGAAGGAAAGATATCAAGGGTTTGAGGCAAACCATCCCTCAAAACTGCACGGCTGGCAGTCCATGCTCACAGAAATCCCAGCACAGCTCGGGTTCCTGCCCAAGAATTGGGATTCCAGGTGGGGAACTCCCCTCAGCAGAGGCCACAGAAGATGAGATGTAGCAGCATCCACACCGAGGAAAGCTGGGGCAGGTCCAGCCTTGGAGCTCTCCTTGCCATCCCACCATTCCTCTTCCTCCTTCCTGCGTTCCCAGGATGGGAAAAACCCTAATTTAGGTGGAAAGCAGACACCAATGGACATTTCCTACTGTGCCTTCTGATGATCCAACTGCCCACTGGTGTAACCAGAAACAAGTTACAGCCACCCCAACTCCAGTGGCTGAAGTTGGAAAACTCACAAGAACTATATTTCGAAAAACATTGAGTGCACAGCATCAGCTGCAGCAATTTAATTTCAGATTATTCTACCTGATTTATCACACAAGAAGCCAGCTATTATCTAGCTGCACACCAATAGTGATTATTTATTCATTTGGAAATTCATCCCTTACCAGACTGAGGAGTACAGCTTTTCTCTGAGCTTGAATCTGCACATAAAACCCAATTTATGCGTTCCAGAGAAAGCCTGTGCTGAATATCTCTGTAATCTGGTTAAAATTTATCACCTGAGAAGTGTGAGTCTTGTCTGCCTGTGAAGAGAAAACTAAAAATCAGAGGAGGAACAGTGCAGCAAAAGTTTAGTGTGTGTTAGTGTTTCACTCATAAATTGAGATATTTTTCTGTTTTACTCTCTCAGCTATTTCAGACTATGTTGTGCTGCTGCTTGATATGGTGGATAATTCATCAGCCTCTATGTCTTTTATTATTATTATTATTGCTGTTGCAAAAAAACCTTGAGTTTAGGAGAAACAAAACAATAATTTTGCAATATTGTCACAACGCGCTGGGTTAGAAAATAATAAACCTTTTTATTATGATCCTAGAATAGCAAGGAATCACTAAGCGTGGTACACAAGAGCATTTCTTCAGAAAAGTTAAGCTTTAGAAAAAAAAAAGAACATAGATAAAATGAAGTTTCAGGCTCAAACTGACTGACAAAGTGCACTCAGCTGCAACTGGATCTTTAGGGTCAAAATCAGGATCTGTTCCCACTGACTCCTAATGCAAGACCAAACCTGGGTCCCAACCTCAGGCCAATACATGGAGCTGAAAGGGCATTTTTGAGTTTAAGATAAGTTATGGATTTGCCATTAGGAAGCATTTCTTTACCAGGAATGTGCTCAAGCACCGGCACAGGCTTCCAGGAGAGGTGGTTGGTGCCCCAAGCCTGTCACTGTAGAAGAGGCATTTAGACAATGCCTTTAAAAACACTTTAACTTGGTTAGACAGTTCAAGGTCTTTGCAGGTCCCATCCCACTGCACCCTCTGCTATATTCTGTAATTTGGCCACACTAAATTACCGTGTCAAAGGCATTTGGATCTTTGCTGGAGGAGCTAAAGGAGAAACTCTCCTCCAGAGCAGTTTTTTGGGGCTGTAAGTTCTCACTAGCACAGCACAGAACTCCACTGTCCTTCCTCTCCACCCCAGCAGTGCCCCTGGATGGCACTTCACTCCCAAACCATGAGCTTGCCACCCAAGCAGAGGAGCTGAGGCAGATAATTTCCCCAGGACCCCTCTGCCATGGAAAGCACTGGGCAGAGCGTGCTGCCAGCCATGAATTATGCATTGCCACTCCACTCCCACATCATTACACCTTTCATTCTGCTGTGTCTGCACGGGCAGGATTGATCTGCCCATCGTGCTCATGATGGGGGAAGGCTGGAAGCGTTTGCACAGCGAGGAGGAAGAACATGAATAAGTACACATTTGGTATAACCTTATTAGTGGTTGGCCCTCGAGTCTCTAATGGGGCATAAAATGCCATCAGAAAGCTTTTTGCTTTTATCAAAATATTGCCTGCTTAGGCGGTAATTCAGGAGCTGGCACCGGGGGCCTGATGCAAACTGTCTGCTTGCATATGGTCTGGCAGGAGTGGGAAAGAAAAAACATGGTGAATTTTGAATATACTGCTTTCCAGAACAATGTTTTATAACAGCCCTGCCAAACACTCAGAACCATCGCTTTCAAGGCATCTTGCACTACAGAATGATCTCATCCACGTAGTAAATTAATCAGAACAGAAACGTTGCATGTCAGCAGTGCCACTGTGTGCCTGTAGCACAGGGCATTGTTCTGCAGACAAGAACAGGCACTGGAAAGGAATTTGCCCATTTCTTTTGCCTTGGGATGTTCCGCCTCTCAGCCTGTCTTTCCCTCCACACTCAAGAGAGGATCCAGAATCCATGTCAGGCATGCTGGCACAAGCACCCAAGTGAGATGTTACTCCAGGATTAAGAATGATTTTTCTTCTATCAATACACATAAAAGCAGAGCTGTCTGACAGCCTGGATAAAGAAACACAAAGGTTTAAGAGGAACTTCCTACACAGAGGGGGAAAACACAGCCTCTGTATTAGGATATCAATCCATCATTGTTCAAGGGTATCATTAATTAGCTCAGCCTGCACTCTGACCTTTACCTCCTATTCATTTCTAGGATTGTGAGGGGAAAAAAACAACTGATTCTGGAAACAGGATTTATATTTTCTATATATTCTGTCCACAGAGACTCTCAGAGGCACCAGGAAAGGATGCAAAGAGTGATTACCAATGTTTAATCCCTCGGAGAACTGTACATGGAAACACAGTGCTGATCCCACAGCAAGAGCTCAGATCCATACCCAAGTCCTTCTGGAGGATGCCACCAAACTAAGTCACACTCAGCTTCAGAACAAAAATTATGTTAACTTTTAAGTGTTACAAAACTATGTTGAAATTCTGAGGCATAAAGATTTTTAGGGGCTTTTGGTTCAACCTTGTAACAACCAGGAAATCCTTCAGCATTTAAGTGTTTGCATCTACCCAAAGTTCCCCAAATATTTAATTTCCCAGAGACCTGACTTTTTTGTTTCAATTCCATTCCGTTCACATTTAGCTTCAGGACAAAAATTAAGTGCTCAAAAACTATATTGGAGTTATGAGGCATAAATATTTTTGTGGTCTTTTGGTTTGACTTATAAGACCTAGGAAACGTTTCATCATTTCGGTGTTTGCATCTACCAAAAATTCCCCAAATATTCAACTTCCCAGAGCCCTGACTTTTAAATTGCAATTCCATTCAGGTTGAAAGTGGTGCAGGATTAGCTCAGCTCATCAGGAATATCAGTTCAGAGTAGGTCACACATAATTACATCTCAATTAATTCTGATAATTCGGAAACTGCTTTTTATTTTGTTTTCTTATTAAATGTAATGCAAAATCATGGATTTATTAACACAAGATATTTCTTATCTTGCCACAAGAGCAAATAATCCATTTTGGGGGGTTAAATATATATTTTTTTGGGTCAACAGAATTCTTAAGTACAGACAGATCTGATACTTGTCCTTTTCAATTTTCCAGTTTTATAGTGAACACAAGGTGAGGAAAAATACCCTACACCGAGATGTATGTGATAGGAACATAAGGAAGAGATTGAATTTGGGGTTTATTCATTTTTTATGTTCATCAGAAAAAAAGAATAAAATCAGATAAGGAGAACGTATGAGAAATATAATCTTTGGATCACTATTTTCATTTTCCTCCAAAAATTTAGAGAGCGTGTTTTCTGTGATTTTGTATTTCTACCTGTAGACTCCACTAAGCCAAGATCAGAACAGCCAAGTGTCAGCTGGATTGGCAGAGGCAGAAATGGGATCACATCAAGTGGAGAATTCACACCTCTGCATTTTAGGGATGTAATTGCCTAAATTTTAAAAAATAAGCAAATACAAATTAAATCAATTAATAAGTAAATAAATAGATATATAAAGAAATAAAAGGTGTTTAAATCAGCAGTCTAATAAAGCCAGTTGAAAGAGGGAGGTACCTACATGGAAAACAGGGAGAAATGTCTCCAGTGACAATGTGTCCCTCGGGTTCCTCATGGAGGCACCAAAGCTGGTGCCCAAAATTACCCTACTGTGAATATTCCAGCTCTCCAAGGCAGCAATCATGGCAAAATGCTATAGGATAATATGTCATTGTGTAAAACAGAGGCAGAGGTGCTGCTGAATAAGGGAATGACACCTATTAGAGGGATCCCATTTTCAGTTCTGCCTTGCAGGTCGAGCTGATCAAAACTGGTCCGTGTGACATTTTCCCAGGGAGATGCAGCAGTGAAATCAAATCCCAGCTTGTCACAGGATGATCATAAAATCACAGGATATCCCGAGCTGCAAGGGACCCACAAGAATCATCCTTACCCTGCAAGGACACCTCACCTTTGGGCTGTGACCACTGCCCTGGGAAGCCTGTGCCAGTGCAAGAGTCTGGTCCAAAAAAGGCACATTGGATGTGTACCCTCACCATTCCCAGGGACATCCACATTTTGGAGGATATTTCCCACGAACACAGCCCCAGGCAGCCCCTTCAAATGCACTTGGAGGGTAATGTGGAGACACCACACCCTGTCTTTGCCAGTAGTGGCACAACCATTGCCCAGTTGAGGGGAAGTCCCAAGCACTGGAGATTTCCTGCACCTTTGCTCCTGCCAGGGAACAAGGTTCAAAGCAGCCTGGCAGCAGAAATGTGTGGGTCACCCCAAAGGAGGGTTGGATTATAGGATTAAGCACAATTCTCTGAATTTGGACTCAGAAGAAATTCAGGAATGGGTAGAACAGCCCATGTTGAAAGAAGTTTGTACACTGCAGAGAGACAAAATGAGGAGGGATCTTAGCACTGCATAATTGTTTCCCTGAATTAATAAAATTACATCTCTGGGAAGAAAACCAAGGGATGCTTTATGTGTCTTCAGATACTTTAATACACTAATTTTCCCATCTTTGCAAGCATGCAAACCAGTATTGAAGAAAAACCTGATTTCTCAGGAAGGAATCTTTTTTTTAAAGTTAGATATTCATCTATGTAATTATTTTCTGGATTCAGAGTTTTTTTCCCAGTTGTTCACCAGCTCCAAAAACTGATAACTACTAAACAAAAGATATTTTCTACTAAAAGATATTTTCTACTAAAGGATATTTTCTACTAAAGAATAGAAAATCTCTTTGGAGAAATGGTCAGGACATTATAAATGGCACTTGGAATCCAACAAACTGAACAGGGAGCAGTGGATCTGTAGTAGGAAGAGCAGTGTGATGATACTGGAGGAAGTGAAATCCAGAAAAAATGGGAAAGCAGTCAAATGGATACAACAGCAAAGAAGAAACAGTGTAATGCAAGTGTCATGATAGGCAAGGTGGAGGAAACAAAAGCAAGAGAGAGGAAAACACAGAAGTGAGGTTGGGAAAAGGATATTAGTTCTTCCTCTAAGCAGCACATTTAATTCTCATAAAAAAGATGGTGCTACAGAGGTCAGAGAGCACTGTCTGAAAGGCAAGAGGGTGTAATTAAACAACACTAAAAAGTTACTGACTATCCCAAAGGAAAATTAATTCCTTGAAATGGATTGCACCTTTGGAAAGAACTGGACACACATCATGGGATGTGTCAATGGTGCCATTACCCCCTTGTCTGGTCAAGTGAGCTGCCAGTTGTACAAAGACCTTGTGCCTGAGGAAAAGAAAACGTTAGGAAGATATGGCTAAAGTTGTTCTACGGTTCTCTGAGACAAAACCAAGAGGGTTTATAAATTGGGAATAAGAATATATTAAAGAATATTGCAGATATTAAACACCATGGTGCCTAGGAGGGGAAAAGGGGAGCACACTGTTGAGGTGGCTTGGATGCAGCCAGGAAATTATCCAACCCACAACTATTCCCAGCAGTCTGGGCCCCTTCAGAGTCCCACAGAGCAGCTCTTCCACTGGAGACAACTGGTCTTTTCATGCAGTGCTGGTGACTTTTCTAGTGTCCTACTTTGAAGAATATTCCACTTGGCTTTGCTGCCTAGAAAGGGAAGCCCGAAGCTTTCATAATCCGAAATATGGGACCCATACAAAGGAAATCAACCTATTTGGGAGAATCCATCAATGGATTCAGCAAGCAGAGTCACAGAATCATGGAATCATTGAATGGTTTGGGTTGGAAGGGACCTTAAAGATCCTCCAGATCTAACCCCCTGCCGTGGGCAGGGACACCTTCCACTACACCAGGTTGCTCAGAGCTCCATCCAACCCGGCTTTAAACACTCCCAAGGATGGGGTATCCACAGTTTCTCTGGAAAGCCTCACCACCCTCACAGTGAAGAATTTTTTTCTTAATATCTAATCTAAACCTCCTCTCTCTCAGTCTGAAGCAGGATGCAACCCCATAACCCCAAGCAAACTCGTGCTTAGAAATCCCGTCACGATGCCAAGGACATTTAAATCCCAAATTAGACAGAAAATTTCATCTCCCACAGCAGCATGTTTGGCAGCTTCAAATCCAGCTGCAAAACGTATTGTTCCTGATTAGTAAATAAATAAATGAATAAATATATTTCTTTGTTCTACATTGTGTGAGCAAGCCACAAACACCCCACAGCCACTGTACATACAGTGTGTCTCAAGGGTGCTGAGGGAGTAATTCCAGAACCATTTAGGTTGGAAAAGCCCTCCAAGATCATCAAATCCACCCTGTGCCCCATCCCCACCTTGTCCCCCAGCCCAGAGCACTGAGTGCCACGTCCAGGCCTTCCTGGGACACCTCCAGGGATGGGGACTCCACCACCTCCCTGGGCAGCCCCTTCCAAGGCCTGACCACCCTTTCCAAGAAGAAATTCTCCTTGAAAATTATTAAAATTAGGATTAATCCATCAGATTAGTTCATTGCTTTTGCTCGGATAACACTTGCAAGGGACTGACTCCTCTCCAAAGATGGTGCAAGTGGAGACCCTGGGAACAACCAACATCCCTGAAGGATCCAGGATATCTGAGAGCTCACTGTGGACAAGTTCAGACCACATTTGCCTCTTGCAAACATGAACAACTCTGGAAACCATCCATGTTTCCATGACCAGAACTGGTCATGAAACCAGACTCCCTTTTCTCTGGTCATGAAACCAGACTCCCTTTTCTCTGACACTCAACAAACCCAAAAGGAGAAGTAAAAAGGTTCTCGTGCCAGAGGTTTCTTTCCCCCTGCTGAGCTACCCTGAGATTTGCTCATGGTGAAGTGTCCAGTTTGCCATGTATTTGAAAAGAAGTTGCACCAGTTCTAAAATAGCCAGTTCTGTCTGCCAGTGTATGTGTCCAAAAGTCAACAAGAAAAAATAAATAAACACAGCAAAGAGCAAACAACTTAATTTTTGCTCAAACACAGCGTCTGTTTAGAAAAATCTGGACTGGAATATAAGCACAAAATGCAATTTGAAATCTTTTCCCTACGTTCAAGCTATTAAGTCAAATACATACTTATAACAAAAACCTCTTCAGAGAACTGAGTTTTATTTGCTACTTAAAATAACTCTCAGCCTGGACAGGCACTGGTGGCACTCTTCATATTTCTTAGGAGAGCAGCAGAAAAAATTACTACAATTCCACATGGACAATATACAGTTACTGTTTTTTCATCAGGGTTGCACACCGTTGATTTTGACAAATGAATCCTGTCAAATTGGCTTCTTTTCCCATAAACTTCCTTTGTGGTCAGTTAAGATCTTGAAGCTGATCAAGTCTCATTGGCTCACAGTTATCCCCATCAGATAAACCTGCAGTTCATCCTTCAATTTTCTTTAATTGAGGAATCAAATAATATGGACCATCAAATACACTCTTTATTCCTGTGTAAATAAAAATGTGTAACACACTCTGCTTTTAGCAGATGAACACGCTCATAGCAGAATATTTTTATTTATGGGGGGAAAAAATGTTTAAATGTGAGGCCAGCAGATTTTTGTTCACCTCTAAGCACACAGACAAAAATAAACAAATAACCGGGAAAACAAACAAACAAAATAAATATAATAATAATAATAATAATAATAATAATAATAATAATAATAAACCCACCTAGCAGGGGGAATAGCTGTAAACACAGAAAATTTAGCACTGAAGCAGTTGGGAGCATCTCAGGTTATTGATGGATATCAATGGATGTCATTTTTCAGGAAAAGCACAATGTCCTACTGTTCCCTCTTACAAAGTCGTGACTCCTAGAGGGACTTTTCAGAAACAGACAGCTAAAAGTGGGACACAGAGTTTGTTTCAGGATTCACTTCTTTACTCCAGTCCAACTAACAGGGAGCACAGTCACCAAGTGACCCGACACACACACCCAGTGCTCGTCTGAGCTCGCTCTCCTCTCTGCTCCACAGATATTTCTTTTTGAAAATGTAATAAACTTAATAAAAGCGACATTTCAGTGCTTAAAAATACCTCAGATCAGATGGTGCTGAGCCATCCATTTCAGGGTTCACGAGAAGGATACTGTTTATAGGCTCACTGAATATTTTATTGGCCTGTTTGGGGGTTTATTCACCTATTTAGTTATTATTTTTTCCTCTATACATAGGCAGGTTTGTGGGGGGAAATGTGTTTGCACATTGCAAAAATGTGCTTCTCTCTGAAGTTTCTCATCTCAGAGTTTCCCCCCCACAGCCTTGTTTTAACACCAAAAAAACTCCAGCACACTTTCCCAAACGTGAATGCCTGGCACCACAAAAAACCCCTGTGTGCTTGCCATCACAAAACAGAATAAAACCAAAGCTGGTAAGAAAAAAAAAAAAAAAGGGCTTTATGGGTCATAGGATTGAAATATATAAATAGTGGCTTAATCTTCTAGGCATGAATAAAACTTCCAAGTAGATGATTTCTTCGGTTTCTGTGTGGCTAAACCACAGGGAGCAGCAAACAGTGCCAGTGCAGGACAGTTAAAATAGGTTTCCTGGGACAACTCAGGTCACACCACCTGGGGAAAAGCTGCTCCAGCACTAACATTTCACTAGATTTTCAATATGTGAGACCTCCCAGTTTCTTTCTGAACTTATTTCAGGAAATGTATAAAGTAAGGAGGCACAAAGTGTCCAAACCAGCATCTTTCCTTGTGACAAGGCATGAATAAAAGGGCAAAGGAGGATTTCTTTAGAACCCCTAGTTTTGAAAACCTGTGGAAAGCCCTGTGGGCCAGTGGCACTAACGAAGGCAAACACACTGGTTTGTGTTCTCCCCTGTGCTGAGTGCTCCCTGCAGGAACAGCTGGGAGGAGAAATTGTTGGGAAGTGGGATGGCAGCATGGATTCCCAAATATACACCATGCTCCCGACCAGGGCATGAGACATCCCTTATATTTAGTTTAAACAAAGGAATGTTTAAAGAAAGGAATGTAAAGAAATGAATATTGGACACAGAGTCTGGTCCCTGGCTCACTATCCTTCTGCTGTGTAGCATCATCAAGGAATCTAAAATAAAAATACAAAATTTATCTTCTTTGTCCTTTCAGCCCTCAAGTACCTCCTCCTAAATGGGACAGAAACTTCTAAGAAATTACAGTTTATTGCTCCTTGTTCCCTATTATAATAGGCAAGGCTGAACTCAGTTTAAATCTTCCCTACAAAATTAGCCAGGGGTTCGTTTCCTGGGGCTTCACAGTTTTCCACTGTGTATAACATGACCCTCCAGACAGTATATTTGCTTTTCCATTTGCTGGTTTTTTTATCCAGCTTCATCACAGCCAGTGTGCAATTTTTCCCACTTCCTTGGCCTGCTCCTGCCATCACTTCTGTCAACGTCCCCAATTTACAGTCACACATCCTGCTCAGCAGGAGGACACTGCTGCTGCTGTTTGCACTCCTGGAAAGCCCTGTCCGTGCTCCCAGGAAAAGCTGTGCTTTGAAATGCCACCACTGCCTGTGGTTTGGGTTTGTTGTGTCACTAGCACAGTTTGTTGGATCACCAAAGGAGGGCAGCTGCCAAATGACACGTTTGGCACACGAGCCTGGGAGTGACAGATCCAGCACCGAGTGAACATTTGGAGCACACAAAGCCAGATCATCTCCTTTTTGAGATCTGGGGCACATGTTGTGCACTCAGAGCTCGAGCAGTAGTGAGGGTGCTGATGGTGCTGTCCGGGGGTGGGTGAAAATCACAGAATCACAGAAACATTTAGGTTGGGAAAGACGTTTGTGGACAAACACAGCGAGCAAGAGTCCAACTTTTCTTTCTCGTAAAGTGACCAAACCCCTTCAGAACAGGATGACTGAGAGAGCTCCAGCAAACAGTTTTGAATGAAAGGCAAGAGGTTGTTTCCAAAGGAATCTTATCTGGCAGGTGGGACAACCCGCTTTGAGAAAAGTGAACTTTATGTGGGATGGAAAGCCTGATGTTCTGATTTACATATGGAAAATTACCACTTCCTTTACCTCAGAGCCTGAGGGAGTCGATACCTATCTATAGCTGTATCTCTAGAGGCCAAAATCACTGGCTTTCTGTAGGAGAGGAGTGAAACTTTGCTCTGCACGAGAACATTTCCTCGAGAGGCAGAGGGAGGAACACTATTAAAAGCACGTCTGGGTGACCTCAGAGTGCTGTGTCAAAAAAAGCTCCAGTGCCACAGCAGGGCTTTACAGGAGAGAGCTCAACTCAGCAGGGCAGTCAGAGAAATGGGAGGGCTCTTTTGGGAGATCAGAAGATGCTGCTCTTCTCAGGGCATCCTTTCCTGACAAAGGCAAGAGAGGGAGCAAGCTGTGAAATTTCTGCTCCTGTTGTTTAACCTTGGATTTTTCCTCTCAGGACCAGAAATTCCCCTTAGGATGCCTCCAGAAGGAAAAGCAGTGGCCCTCTGTTCTCTTAGCTGGTTCTTTCCTTTCCTCTCCACAAAGCAGCATCACGTTTAACCACAAAAATTTGGGATTGAGCGTTAATACTGAGGGGAATGAAGGCTAGATCACAGCCCAGCTCACAGCCTTTGGGGATGGACAGGCCAACAGATGGAACCGAGCAGAGAAAATGGGATGCAGATACAGAAAACAGCAAGAGGGATATAGGAGGAATATTATCCTCTCCAGCTGATCCTTTCCATTCGTGTGGATACATGCAGACACTCAGTGAAATAGGAAAGCACCAAATTCGAAAGGGATAAAAGAAAATGCTGCTTGATACAAAGAGTAATTAACTTGGGGAACGTGTTGCTACAAGGTGATACTGAGAACTGAGAGTTCAGTGGGATTCAAGCAAAGATGAGACACGGGGAGAATGAGAACATGATTACATCAGATAAGATTAAATGCACAATTCATGCAGGTTGGTAATAGGCGAAACACCAGAGGGTAAGGAGCTGGGAAGAGCTTTCTTGAGGGATATCTTTCCATAATACCCCATTACAGGGCTTCTAATTTCTTCCTTTCAAACCCCTAACACTGAACACTGTCTGACATTAAAAACTGAAATGAAAAAGCTCCAGAGGATGCTTATACTGTAATTCTTCTGATTTATGTAACAATTTCTGGGAAGTGCCTATTCTGTAAAAATAAACTGAGTACTGAGCTCAAACTGCATATCAGTATCTACCTGGGTAAAATTAACCTTCTGTTTCTAAGCCACTGACAACAGTGAGTTTCCTATGTGACCTGGGGACATTCTGCAGCTCCATGTCCAGCATCTGTTACCTCACTGTCCCACCAAAGACCTCATGAGAGGAAGAGCACCCATTAAACCCCGTATCCATTTCTACTGACAGACACAGAGAGTAGGGAGAACTCTCTCATAACTCCACAAACCACCTTTAATTTAACCTCTGTGTCTCCCAGTGGCTTTCTGATACCAGGTTTGTGATCTGTGGCCAGCAATCCCTAACTGCTCACTGGACTGAGCACGAAACGTGTCTGGCAATTCCACCATTTGGTGGATAAATATTTGTGGCTGGGCAAAAATAACACAGCAGATTCCATCTCGGAGGGGAAGCCCATTTGCTGTGATTTATACACTTACTGCAGTGGATAAACACTAATGCCATCATGATTGCCCGTTGTAAAAATCCTGTCATCTGCAGCAACCTGTTTTTTCCATGGGGGCCAACTGTTCTATCTGATGATAAGCAATAAAGCTCTGGAAGGTGATTGTAAAAGTAACCGACTGTCAGCAGCAGTCAGAGCTGCTGCTGCTTGGGCACTGCCACTTATTTGAATTTTTAAGACTTACAAAGACAGGAAACTTGCTGTCTTTCTCACAATTTAGTTTTTTTTTTTCCTCTTATCCTGCCAAGAAACAGCAAACGTCTTTGAGTCTTAACACAAAGATATCCCTGAAAGAAAAATGAATAAATTCTTTACTCCCCATTAGCTGCAAATACATTCTGATACCATCTTGGTGGTTTTATAAGCACATTCAGATGATTTGCTAGATGTCTGAGTTCACACTGTGGTGTTCTTTCAAGTTTGGGGCACAACACAATATGCCAGCATAAAAGAAGTGTATTCAAGAATTTCCTGACAGTTCTTGCAATAAATCCCACACTCTGTAATCTCTTAAGCATGGAAAGCACTTGAGTTTAACTAGAAAACGTGCATAAACACAGTTCCACATACTTAAGATTATCATCAACCTGCCAGTTCCCTCTTATCTGAGATTTTTTCCATTTTATTTCCTTTTCTTTATCCTCCTTGTGTACCAGTGCTTGAGCCCGTGATGACAGGAGATAGCAGGGGTGCAGTACAGAGCTATTGTAGCACAGCTCCCATCACTGAATCCCATAAAAGCCATCCCCTCCACAAGGCCAGCCTGCAGGCTCCAGGAGCAGCCTCCAGCTCCAGTTTTTAGGGCCAGGGAAAGGAGCACAGACTGAAAAATGGCAGGAATTTGGAGGACTATAACCTGTGTTAATATGGCAGCAAAATACTGCAGCCAAACAGCACCATCCTGCTCCAGGGGCTGTTCCCATATGTGTCCATACACATCAGCTGTGTCACCATATGCAGGTGTCACTGCACAGACACATCATCTGCTTTCTGAGTGTCTCCAGGTCCTCATGGAGCAGCCTGAGTCACTGACAAAATGGCACTCACACCCCAGCCCCTTTTCCACCACTTTAGGGAGCAGAGGACATCATGTCCCCCAACTGCTCTCTGCTGTCTCTGCAAGGGATTTTTCCCTTCCTTCTGATTCAAACGTAGCTGTTTATGATGAATATTCTCTGTTGCAAAGGGTTTTTACAGGGAGATGAAAAATCCCCTCTTTGATTTCGTGCTTATCATCCCCAACATAACAGAGCAGCGCAAATTCTGGGCTGCGTGAAGGATGGGGATCACACTTCTGGAATAACAAACATCAGCGCACTTCTGAGCTTCTCAGGAGCCTTGATTTCCTGAAACACGTTTCCCTGGAATGAAGAGAGAGCTGAGCTACACTGATGGGTCTCATATTCCAGAAATTGCTATCACAGCTTTTCCCTTTGATGTCTGTCTGCATCCTGATTGCACCAATCCCAGGTTGGAGGGGAAGGAAAGATGTTGTTGGCAAAAGGCTGCCTGGCTGGAATGGAAGTGGCACCACATCTTAACCCACTCTTGCCCCACCAGGAACACAAATCTCCCCAGGCAAGAGCAACATCACTTTGGTTCTGACTATACATCTTCATGGGGGAAATCTGTATTTTGGCTATTCTGGGTATAATCTAATTTGTGGGTAACATTAATCCAAACACTTTAAATCCCTTTTTCAGGCAGATTTTCTAAGGAAACAAGGTTTGCAAAATGCTGCATGGTGTCTGATCCTCTCAGTCCTGTTAGCACCGATAATTTAACCACTGGCCACCTTCAGCCAGGTTTGACAAAGAGCAGAGGTCTCAAAGTCATGCAACTTCTAAAAAAAATTCTGAAAACCAGTTCGAGGAATGTAGTAAATGCCCTCACCAAAGGAAAATCTAGAGTTACCTGCAAGTTTGGTCTGCTGGCCTTGTGTCTCTTGGAAACAACACTAATGTCTCCTGCCACTTGCCATTTGGGACTAGGCAGGAGGACTTTGAAGAAGGAGAAGCACAGGTGCTGCTGCAGGGAAGAGGGCAAGAAGGAACAAGAAAGTCAGCTGAGGTTTCACCAACTGTAGGATGGGGAGAAGCAGAAGACAAGTCTAAGCTTCATTAGGTCCACAGATGGTTTTTTTCTTGGACTTTTCTTTCTTTCCTTCCTTCTTGTTTGCCATATATACCTCAGTGTGTCTCAGAATTAAGGCAGCATCATTAGCCAGCAAAAGGGATCCAGCACTAACATTTCATTTTTTAGGATGCAGTACAAACTGAACAGATTCTGATCCTTGGATGCCATGAATTCCTGTGGCTCTTTGGAGGTCAGGGGTCTCTTCAGATTTACATCAGACCTCACCCAAAGTATCTGTGTGCATTTAGAGCTCAATAATGTGGGGGGATAATTAAAATTAATTAATTATAACTAAGCTGCAGAGCTGTTTTCTATGTTCAGAGCTGTCTTTTTTTTGATAACACACTCCTGAGTATGTCATGAGGAACGGCAGAAGATAAGTCCATCCTCAAACAGAGAGTGCACCATTCCTACCAGTGATAGGAGTGGTTGAATGGCCTTGGAATATTCAGAGGGAATAACAAGCCATGGAGACCCAGAGATCCTTGTACAAAGCACTCATATTATTTATAGATATATATATAGGTTATATATATTATAGTATATATATTTGTATTTAAATGAATACAAAGGAGATTTTTGACTTCTTAGCACTCCATTCTGGAGTTTTTTATCTCACTTTGGCTCCCACCAAGCAGGACTGTGCCAGGCTGGCTGCAGTTCTCCAGCTGAGAACAGGCTTCAGAAATAGTGGGGGCTGCCCACTGGCTCCCTTCATACAGGGAGGTCACTGCTGGTGGCCCTGTGGACACCCCCTGGCTCACCTGTTTGGGCTCCTCCTCTCTCACTCTCATTTTTATAAGCAGTTTTGCCAGATTATGTTTAAATGTGACCCTTTTAATCAGGTTACTCAGTGTAATACAAGCAAGATTATGATGAGATGGATGCTGTTATTGCATTACCTATTTTTATCTCCATTGATTCTCCTGGATCCTTCATGAATCACCCTATTGAAAATGTGACAGGTTTATGTCAGTCACAACAGGACTGTAACAATATTAGCTCCACCATGAATTCAGCATGACACCAAAATTGTGTCATACTTGACCTTATTTGATTTATTCGTGTACAGAATCAGAAGCTCTGTGCTAAGCTGCACAAAGCAAGGGAAGATTCTTTTCTAACAAGACATTCTTCTATATAAATAGTGGTTTGTGCTTTTATTGTTTGCTGCCCAAGCTCCAGCCATGTGATTATATGTAAATAATAATGCTATTTCTAGAAACTGTGACTACAAGACATTCCAGCTTTCCTATTCCAGCACCAGCTGGAATAACTTATGCACAATAGCATCGGTTCTTACTACAAACTAGTGAATTTTGACATTCTTTCCATGCCTCTGCCTTGCTGAGAACAAGCAGGGCAGAGAAGGAAACCTTTCCAAAAGTGGGAGACCTTGGCAAAATCAGCAGCTGGAGAAAAAGGAAATAGGAGGAGGCCTTCTCCCTCTGATTTCCTCAGACTAAGGGAATAAAGAATCTTCATGTGCAGTTTGGAGGAGCTGCAGTAAATTGCCCAACTGTTCTCTTCTGTGAGAATAACACACTTACCAGAACCTCATCACTATAAACTGCTGCAGCTCCATTGACTCTGGGAGAGGCAGAGCTAAAGTAGCCTTTGGGTCATTTGTTCTTTTTTTTCTAGGAAAAAGTGGTCTGCCCCTTAAAACAAAGGGCAGGGAGCCAGAAGAGATGATTTTGTACCCAATTTTCTCACAGATTTTCTGTAAGAACTCACAGATAAGAGCAAGGGCTTGGTTTTCAAAGAAGTTTTGCAGTTAATCTATTGAACTTAAAGCTCATGTCAGTGAAATTTCCTGGGGAAGAGGGATGGGAATTCATTGGGCTTTACATGTGGCCAATGAAGTTTATAACAAAGGACCAAGTTTTGAATCTTTGAAAGTCTGTGCCCACTTCCTGCAGCTCTGTCAAAAGTAGAAGGTGATTTTGAATATGATGCATGAGCTTCTCAGCACTACTTCACTTAGTAGGAATCAAGTCTCTTTCTAAGAACTGCAATAAAATGTGCTCTCTTGGTGCTGCAAACAGATGAGTACAAACATAAAAGTCTGGAATTCCAGCATTAATTAAAGCTCCCCAGTAAAGTTTGCTCTGCATCTCCTAAATTACCTGATTTAAATTACTTAAAAATCCCAGTTCTTACTGTGCAGATGCACAGTCAGCTGGCTTCACTGAGCAGCTCAGGCTCAACAACAGCAGGTAAAAGCCATCACACAGCTTCATCTATTCTTATTAGAAGTTGTTAAAATTATCAATTCCAATATAAATGCCATGGAAATTATATTTTTCAATTTTTCCGTATCCTGTCATATTCATGTACTCTCTCACTCTCTCTCCTCAACAGGACACGGGGAGAAAACTTGGATTAAAAAGCCAAGGGATGAAAGCTAAGCTAAGGAGATCACAGTCACTGTCATGGGCAAAACAGACTCCACTTGGGGAAAATAAATTTAATTTTTTTCTAATGAAAATACACTGGTTTAGTAAAGGCAAATTAAAACATCACCTTTCCCCCCTTAACCCAGACTCAGCTTCACAACTTCATTCCCAACTCCTCCACCTCCTCCCCCCCAAGCAGTACAGGGGGGATGGGGAATGGAATTGCAGTCACAGAATCACAGAATGTGACCAGTTGGAAGGGACCCATCAGGATCTTTGAGTCCAACTCCTGGTCCTGCACAGGACACCCCAAGAATCACCCCATGTGTCCCTATCTTTAAGATCCATTCCAACCCAGGCCATTCCATGATTCTGGGATTCCCACAGGACAGAGGGGAAAGTGCGGAGGATATGTACAGCTGCCCAGGAATAAGATTGCCCCGCTTATTGACAATGCATGGTAACAATTTAGTGCTCATAGAAATACCCAGGAACAAACATTTATAAAACAGCTCCCTGAAATGACCTCTGTGGAAAGTAAGAAAGGTGGGATTTCAGGGATTTCATCACCATTCCACTTAAGGGCTTGTAGAAATAAATTAGCACACAAGTCATCCTAAAACAGAAGCTGTCATATCAATCATTTAGGATTTAAATAAAGAACAATTCTTTTTTCTCTTGTCAGCTTGCTGTGCAAAGTGTTTTAATAAAACTGGATCCACTTGGTGCTATGTTGCTTTAAAGGAGGCGCCCACTCAGCTTCTCCCAGGGGCCTGTGTTAGGCACAGGGAGAAACAGAGAGGAGATCTCTCCACATTGGGAGAGCTGAGAGATGAGGGCTGGAAGCCAGGAATTCAGCCTGACAGGGGCATGCATCTGAGTAAAACAGCAGGGTGTAAATATTTCACTTGTTTATTTAAAATACATCTGTATATCACACATGCATCGGGCATCTACGGGAGGAGGCCTGCACAGATGAGAAGATAAATTTTTCCAGCTGGTTTTCCTTCATGACAGGTCTGATTTCAAGATGACAGCAGAAGGATTACAGTTTCCCCAACCACTTGCTGTTCAGGGCACATCCCACACTCAGTCCATCTGCAGATGCTCTTTAATGTCAGTACATGGATCAGCGACAGGACACGGTCCCCAGGGCACAGCCTGGCACCCTCAGAGAAAAGAGAAAGGCTTGGGCAGCAAAGCGTGCAGGGAGCCACACTGATGCACCACAGGTTCTTCATTTCAAAGAGAAAAATCCCCATTCTTCAGAAAACAGTGTTCAAAAATTTAATCTTCATTCAGTTCAATGGAGCAGCTCTATAATTTACAGCACCAGATAAAGCTGGAAGATGTAATGTGAAATATCTGAAGCAGCTCTTCCCCTGATTTAAAATGCACCTTGGGCAACAGAGCCTTAACTTCCCTCAGCATGTGTTTCTAGCAGATAAGTAAACAATTTGAAACTTTCCAAGATAGTTCCAGCAGGGAAAGCAGGAGCTCACTTTAGACTGCAGCTGCAGTGCCCCACTGATAAGGGTTTGGGGTGGCTCGATGGAGTTGAAAGGAAGCGGCTTCGGAAGAATAAAACCCTTTTTGTGTATGAGTTGTTGGATCAGAGATAGCAAAAAAGAAAGACATCATTTTTACACTAAAATTCTGCGAGTGGCCCTGGTGGCAGGATGGAATCCGACTCCAGAGCACGTGAGCAACTCCATGAGGGAAGGGGGAGAAGAAGCAGAGGGGGCAAGGCTGGGAGGCTCAAAGGTTCCCGTGCAGAGAAGCAAATCCACCCAATCCATCGAGCTGCATCGACACTCAGCTTCCTTGTAACTTCCTTATAAACTTCCTGCACAAAAGCTTCCCATCAACAAGTGCCTCTGGAAAACACCAGCAGGAGAATGTCTCATCCTTCTGTAGGGCCAGGCCCACAGGGAGAACAGCCACACCTGCAGGGATGGGTGACAGAGCTGGTGCTCCTGCATTGCCCTGGTGATCCTTGCTGGGCCTGCAAGGCGTGCGGGGAATGTTCCTGGCACTTCTGGTTGTCTTTTACACAGTGATAGGGAACTACACCAAAAGCTGTTCTTATAAACATCTACAATTAAAAAGCAAAACCCCAGAAGATGGGAAACATCCCACTAATGTTGACTGAGCAACATCCAAATCCCATTTTTGTTACCTGACTACATAATTACTCCTCGAGGTTTCTACCTCGCTTACTGCACTTCTTTACTGTAGTACTTTGCCTTTAATACTTTTAAGTGTGGGCAAATAAATTGGGGTTATAGCATTCTACTAACAAAGCCATTTGTTTGAGCCTGAGCACAGTTCATCACACAAAAGGCATTGGAACAATCATAAGTGAAAACAGCACAGCAGTGACTCGACGTCCTTCTTGTGCCCTGTACAAGATATTTACTCATTCATCTCCCATTCCAACAGACTATCAAAGATCATCTGTCTGAATTTTAAATAATTTGCTATGCTCTTTCTGAATTCTAAGATGAATAAAAGCAATCAAAACCAGAACAAAATAAATATTTTAATCAGAAATCGTAATTTTGTCTCCAAATTGTGGGGAAGAATTCTTAAGTGGCCTACTACTAGTTCCCTTAACAGTTCTCAATAGCTTGTAGCTATATTATTGGATGTGGACAGCTAACTTGCAATCCACTGGAGATTGCTGAAGTTATTCATCATGCATTTCCACTCCCCAGCCAACCTGGCAGTGACTGACAGTCTCTGGAAAAGTGGAGTACAGCTAAAAAACCTGACCTAACTCTTAAACAGCCTCCTCTGTGATCCTGACATAATCAAACCGAGTTTTACATATGTCACACTGTTGCTGCAGCAACCTGGCCTCCTCTCCCCTGACTGCTGATAGGCAGCCTCCGAGCTTGATATGGACTCAGATGCCTTGGGATTAATCCCTTGGGACAACTCCAGAGAATTCAGGATTAATTTGCAGTTCCTCGAATATGAAGGGACTATTTCACGGCAACTACTCCTCACATTCCAGCAGGCCTGACTTTCCCCTTCATGACCTTTACAGGAATGGCTGGGCTGGCACAGGGCCCCCAAGATATTCAGGAGAAAGTCGTTTGCACCGTGGGAAGAAGGCCTGAATTGGCTTTGGCTTCTCCTGTATTTTTTCTTGAACATAAGCAGAGAAAAGATAGTTTTTGTCAAAGTATAAGTTGCATTCTTGGGGGTTGTTTTCTAATTTTCAGTTCTCCGTATCTTCATCAGGCATAAGATCAAGACAGTGAAAGCCAAGGATTCTAAGCACTGGGATGTGTCTTTCCTGAAGCCAGAGTTAATTCCTAGCTAGCATGGCTATGGGATTTTATAAGGACACCTGCAGTTTTGAGAAAGACTTCAGTAGTTTTGATGGTACAATCTCACCCCTGCAAAAGGCTTGAATGCTCTGAAAGCCTCTTTCCAACTGCTCAGACTTTCTTGGAGTGGAAGAAGGAAACACTGTGCTGGAACAAACATGATGCAAGAGAATGAGTCAGGGCAATTCTGTATTTTCCTGTGAGTTAAAGACTAGTAAATTACTTAACTCCCTTCCCAAGTTACATAACACTCTTCTGCAAAGGGTTTAAGGGACAAAATGCTTCTCTGTTTAAAATATATGTAATTGCACAGGGCATGTGTGCCATAGTGGAGAAGCCTGTGGGAGTTCCAAAATAGGAGGGGAAAAATTGGAAATTCTCCTGTACTCTAAGGGTGTCCATCCCTCCCTAAGAGTTACCACGCCTGACCTTCAGCAGAACTCCCTTTGCTGAGCAGATGCAAAGCCAGAGACTGGGCAGGACATGGCAACAAGTGCTGAAAAGATGCTCAGGAGAAACCCGAGCAGGAAAAAGGCACTTCCATGGATGTTGGTGGCCTCTGAGAGGCTTCTGGCTGAGGTCAGATACACCACCTAATACTAAGCCACTACCCAAATCAGGAGAGGAAGGCATGGGCTCTCCTTCTTCAGAGAATCCTCCCGTGCTGGGGGGGAACCTTCAGCACCGTCTGCTTGCACTGCACATCCAGGGCTGGGCTCCAGGTGTGGGCAAACCAAATGGTTCAGGCCATAAAACCCCTCCCTATAACTTGATTAGTTAAACACACTTAGCACTGATTTCTTCAGGGGCAGTGCAAACCTTCAGCTAACACACAAACTGCAAAGAAATGTCCCAGCTGGGATGCAGTGGGCAGAGATCTGGGGCGATGGCTCTCAGAGACCTGGAGTCACTCCCAGCTTTGCCATAAATTTGCCAGCAAAACACTGAAGTTATCTGGCCTTGGCTGCCCCAATCAGAACACACACCTGACTGTGTGTGTCTGGTGAAGCACCCTGAGCTCTGCTTTAGAACATCTCAGTGCTGGTGTTATTCATTACAGTTCTGGTTGAAATACGACATGAGACAAAGCAGGAAGGAAATTAGTTCAATACAACCTTCCATCACATGGTAATACCCCAAAAGCACCAATTTCCATAATTATATTTCTAATTATATGATTCAAGAGTATGAGTCTATATAAAAGTATATACAGCTTTTCTCCTCAGAGCTGTCTTGCAGAATCATGCTAAACCTGATTTATATAATCAATTTTTTCCTTTCTTATAGCTACTTAATGTTGTTCTTTTAAAATAGTTTTTTTCCCCAAAAAACCCTTTGATCCACAGCATACACCAATGTCTCTTCCTCCTTATTCTGCCCAAAACATTTAGAACTGAAAAGCTTGCATTACTCACAGTGTCCTGAGTGGCTCTGACTATATTTTAGCATGCTTGATCTTTTAAAAGAAAAAAGGTGTTGGGTTTTTGTTGGTTTGGGGTTTTTTTTCTCTGAAGGAGAGCGTGCAAAACCACAGTGATTTTAAGGTCTCAGTGGTGTACCCCTGAATTCAGGGGGGCTCTGTCCTTCTCCACCTGAGAGCCAAAGCAAAGCCTCAGCACCCATGTGACACTCCCAGACGGTGTCCCTTGGCCATGACAGCCATGGCATGTCTCACTGCTCCTGCATGTGTAGGGACTACAGTGATTTTTGCACATTTGCTCACCCCAAACAAGCCCTGCTGTGTATTTCTGGAGATGCTTCTGCACACTGACTGTCACTTCCACCTCCTCAGCACTGCAGCAGGACCCCTGTGCCTCTCAGCAATATGGAAGGATTCAATAGGAATCAATGTGCTGTAAACAGAATTTTCCTTAAAATAGCCCCAGTTTGCATGTGCAGATCCGATGGCACGGCGTGGGAACAATTTCAATGCTAAAGGAATTTATAACTCTCCTCTTTTAAACTTGTGCTGGTGCAGCCTGAAAGCTCAAGGGAAAAAAATAAAAAGCAAACAACTAGGAGGTGTGATTGTAAAAAACCTGATGGACCCAAGAAAAGAAGCTCAAAACCGAGCTTTTGACACAGTTCTAACTCTTTGTTCATACTGCTGGGTCATAGAAATGATTCACACTTCCCAGTGTTTGTGCCACCCTAGTTTAGTGTCTTGTACAGGTGAAGCTGTAAAGATAATTTAAGGAACCTTCTGGACTGTCAGAGGAATTCAAAAATTCAAAAGAAAAAAAAAAAGGAAAAAAGAAGATAGTTTAGCAGCCCTATCAGATCCTCACTCCCCCAGCTGAAATGAAAACAATGCCTATTTGGAATAATGAAAGAGTTTTAATTTTGAATTTGGATTTTGCTCAGGGAAAGAAAGCAAATTCATCATTTGAAAGCTAATCATTTTCTAGATAATACCCTATAACCTTCAGCAGAAAGGGAGAGGGGAGGGTAATAACATTCCCACTGCAAAGCTTTCCCGAAATCATAAACTCATTACTGCAAACTAAAATCTAAAGTCAACCAAAAACTAGGACATACTGGGCTTGCAGGTTACAGATCCAAAGCTGTGGAGTAAAACTAATCAGTTCTTGGATAGGATTTTTTTTTCCCTGCAGTACAATCTATAGTCTAGTTGGTCAAATCAAGCCTTTCTGAGAAAAGAAGATTAGAGGCAGTTGTTTAAAGTATTGGAGGGGGAGCAGGATTTAAGCTTTATTACCAACCAGGATATACAAAGCAGACTGTAATGAAAAAACAGCATTGGGATTGTATTTGCAGCCTGAATGGAAAATGTTGAGCGAAGGCAGGGCCATATGGAGGAGCTTATAGTTCCAGCAAGAACTGATGCCGAGGCAAATGCCCTCTGAATAAGGGAAATTAGGGGTTATGGGCAAGTCATGGGAATTAAAAATAAAATTATTGCACCTGAACACTACAAACAGGCTGTTAGGCAAGAAACGAAGTTCAGAGAAACTGCCTTTTATTTTTATTTTATTTATAAGGAATGTTCCTCCTGCAACTGTGCGTGAACCGGAAAAGTGCTCGGCTAAGTAACAACTGCTTCGCATAAACAAAATATTCCATGGAAAACTCTTATCCTTTGGCAAAACCTCAGCAACTGCACTGTTTTGAAGATTTTATCCTGCATTTTGTGAAGATCTGAGCTGTCTGAACCGCTGCACATGTGTTACATAAATGCACTTGAAGCCCTGGAGAACCACAGCAGGATGCCCTATTTACCGGCCCATCTGGAGCTCCACGGATGTGTTTAGCACAGGGGCACTTTAGGATACACTTTGCACGGGTTAAGAGAAAATAATAAAATACCCCAGCACAGGTATCAGTGCCCCGGGTTGCTTCCATTTCATTTTCCTACAACCCACTTGGTTTTTCACTGAGATGTGAAGCTCTCCGTGGTGAACCACGGACCTCCCGTGCCGTGAAATGCAGGACTACCATGTCTTTGTTAGGTATTATTCACCTTTTTATCTCCCTCAGCATGGCCTCTACCATCCTAACTCTGGTCCAAGCCAGGCAAATCCAACCTTGCTTCTTTAGTTTTCACTGTCTGCTCTCAGGACCTTTTCTTTCTTGTTCTCCACCAGCTTTTACAGACAAGTGGTCCAGGACAGCAGCAACTCAAGCTCATAAAACAAGAGCTAAACACACACAGGACCTGATTTGGCCAGCATTCCTTCAGAAATATTTGCAGGAAAATAGTTTTCTCCTCAGTGTAGAATGAGGAAATTTAGGTAAATTGTATCACAGTGAACTGATAAACCACTGAGTATTCGGGATCCAGTGAACAAAGTGTATTTAATGTCTCATCATCTGGTGATAAAAATGTAGTCCAACTTCCTATAACATCATAAAATAGACTAACTGGCAGACATCTAGTAAGAAAAACTTCTGAAAACTAACAATTTTCATGATGTTCAAGTATGATAGAGACTTTCCAGGAAGGGTTTTTGCCGTGTCACACTGACAAAGCTCAGATGTGCATTAATATCACTCCCTTCACAAACCTAAATCTCAAAAAGAGTTGGCAAAAAGTAGCAAATTTGCAGCAAAAATAATGAGGTTTCTCTCTTTATCATCCTCATGAGGTGGAAATGGTGATATCACAGAGGAAGAGAACTCACAGCTTTAGCCCTACTTGGGGAAGTACAGGCATAGATCTTAAAATCTACATTGACATTTTCAACTTATATAAAACTGTATTTTGTGGGTTAGGTTGACTTATGTGTACTTGGTTTAAATCTAATATTTCTCAATTGGAGAGGAACATTATGGGGCTAATTCTGCACTGTGGAAAACACAATTCACTAAATCCCTGGGAATTTTGCTTAAGTAAGGAATAAATCAGTGCAGAGTATGAACCTGTACTTAAATATTCCATTTAACTACAGGAACACACAAATTACTGAAAATTACTTCTGGTACAAACTGAAGGGTTTCTATTTCATCACCTACAGCAACTCCTACAAAGTCTACTCATTTGTTCATCTCCAGGAGCTGTTAATTTTAGAGATAATTGCAAGATTCACCCAAGTAACTTCCCGCAGGTATTTGTTGAAAACTGCCACGTTCTCTTTTTAATTAACTTCAGAGCTTTGTTAATAACTTGCTATTGGTTAGTTCTAATCCAGAATGTAGCTCCAATGAGCTACATCTATAAATTTTCACATAATATTCCTGAATGATATTCTTACAACCTGTTCAGAAACTGTAATGGCCTTAAGGACATCCAGTAAGAAATGAGAAAGCTCTGGATCCAGAATTAACAAATGAATTATTCTGTTGTTGCTGAGATTTCTTTGGAAGCTGTTTCTGCAACTTAACACCTGCTTGAGTTAATTTTTATTCTTCCTTGTATTTCATGTGTTTTATACGAGTAGGATAGATAAGAAGGTTAGGTTACTCAGTGCAAAAACTAGGAGCTCCTTGGTAATAAATCAAAAATATTAGGGTCATGAACTTTAAATATACCTTTATATAACATAGTCTAGTGGGTAATATGTAGATAAAGATGGTGTTTCCTTGGACAGCTCCATAAGTTCATGTATCAAGGGAAAAGCTTTTTCACATGGTTGGGAAAGAAATACTCAGTAAGATATTAACATTTTATTTTATTACCTGAAACTGAAAACTGTATCTTATCTCCAAATCAATTACTTTTATCCTAACGAGTCAGTTTTACTGATCACATTGTCATCCCTCATTTTCTTGTTTTGAGGGCTAGAATAGGAGTCATTAGCTACATGCTGAAAAATAGCTAAATTCATATTGCTTACATGTCCTTTCTCAGCTAATTAAATACCAACATGAGAATCCATTTATTTGTATTATACGCCAGAACAAAAAATAATAATAATTTTAAAAAAAGATCTGAAAGCTCCCTAACAGTGAAAAATCCAATTAAACTCTCAGTGTATTAATTGGGGTGCAAACTGCTGCGCCATTGTATAGCAGCGCTTTCCCTTCCTTAATTAACTAAAACGCGGAGAAGAAAATCTGATGGCTTAATAGCAATTTCTTCACTGTCAGAAACGCTTTGGGATGATTTTATTATGTTATCACAAAGAGTGTTGGAGGAGTTATTGCCATTACTTCTCTTTGTCACCTCCCAGAGTGACAGACTCCGTGGAGGAACTCGCTGCTGTTAACGGATGTGAAGGATTAATATTTTATAACATCATTACTTTATAGGCAGGATAACTATAGCAATAAGAATACATTTAATATTTTATGCATTCACAGCCACGTAACACACATGGAGCATTTATTCTGCTGCACATCTCCCCGGATGGGTGTTTGGTTGCTGTGATTGAAAGCTGAGCAGCTTGTCACACTTATGATTCTTTATATCGTGGTGGAAGGAGCAGGGGGGACTCAGCATCACTGTGTGCCCTGACAGAGGGAATCCAAACCAGAAATACATTCAGACCTTGCAGCACAGGGTCAACACACCACACAGAGCGATTTTAGGGAAAAACGACATGGGCAATTGCCCGGGAGCCTTGCTGGACCCAACAGAAGCAGCACAGAAGTTATGCAGTGGAGAGGGTGCCAAAGGGAGGAGTGCAGACCCCAAAGCTCTGCCTGGGTCACTGCAATGCTGACGCCGAGGTTTTAGTGCATTTAGGCTGTACTCAAGCAACTGTGCTCCCCTTTAAACTCAGGTATGCTCCTTCTTCCTTCAGAGGCTATTCCCTTGAAAAGGAAGTTCAGGCAGCCTGGCAGCAAGGATGCTTGGGATGTATTTCCAAATCATCCCACTGGGTGCTGGTGGCTTAGTTATTTGAACAGGGTTTGTTTCCTTCCCCGAGTTTCCTTGGCCCTGAATTCCCCCGTTTGTGGGATCGCACAGCTCTGTGTTTCGTGTGCTCTGTGCATGTGCACGGACATCACCCTCGGCTACGCTGCAGCGGCGAGCGGAGAAACAGCAAACTCCACCTGAATCCTCCGGGGAAAAGGGAGCACACTCTGAACAGGGACAGTCAGGAACTTAACACAGATTTTCAGCTGCGAGGTGCTGAGTGCCCTCAGCTTTGCTCCCTCTCACCCCGCTGGTGCTGCCTTTGCCCCGCGCTTTGAAGGACTGTGCACTGTGCCCCTTAATTTATTTAAATGTTTTAGTCACCTTTGCTCTCTGAGCACATGAGGAATGATGCTTCCATTTGATGTTTAAAGGAAAGCTGAGTGGGGTTAACGCTTGCCAGGTCAAAAGGCATCAATCTTTAGCTCCGCACAGGAACATGCCTTTGGGAATTGCGGAATGCATCTGCCCAGGCGGCATAAACAGCTTCTTCCCTCTCTTTTTTTTTTCCCCTCTCTTTTTTTTTTTTTTTTGCCTCGTGTTCAGTGTTTGTCAAGCAAAAGAGGGATAGACAGAAACAGAAGTGTGGCAGATTCTGCCTACATCTTTCCCACAGTCTTTCCTAACCCCGAACTCTTGTGATACTTTGTATTCACTATCGCACTTGACTGACACAAGAAACCCACTGTAGGGAGCGAGGCTTCCTGTGAACCGAGCCCCGTTTCCATGGTGCGGAGTTTTCTACTTAAAAAAATAAATTCCTGTTTTCCGGAGCTACACCTCCGTGTAGCCCCGGGAGGGCAAACATCCCCATCCTACAAGGTTTCCCTTCCCATGCCACAGCCGCTCGTTCTCCGGTCACACCCGGGAAACCCGCGGTGTATTTTAAGGTCACTGAACCATTCCTGCGGCGGTGTGTGCCCGGTTTTGGGGGCTCCTCACAGTGGAGCGCCCCAGCGCTGCCACCCCCGCGCCCAGCCCCGAGCGGCTCCGGTCGATGCTCCGCCGGGATGCCCGCGCCCAACTCCCGCATCCCGCCACCGCTCACCGCGGCAAACTTTCGGGAGCGGAGCCCGCGGAGACCCGCGGATCCCAAGCGGCGGATCCCGGCAGCGGAGCCCGACAGCGGAGCCGGGCAGGGAAGCGGAGCATCCCCGAGCTGGAGCAGCGGAGCCGGGCAGGGAAGCGGAGCATCCCCAAGCTGGAGCAGCGGAGCCGGGCGGAGAAGCGGAGCATCCCCAAGCTGGAGCAGCGGAGCCGGGCACCCCCAGCCCCGGAGCGGTGGCTCCCCGAGCGGGAGGGACGCGGGTCCCGCTGCCCGGCACAACGCGCTCCCCCGCAGGATGGGAAGATCCCCGGAGCCCCCCGTCCCTCCCGCAGCCCCCCGGCACTCACCGATCCGCAGCACTTGCTGGGCGCTCCGGGGCAGCCCCGCCGAGGCGCAAAGCAGCACGAAGAGGAGCCCCCCGCCACCGCCGCCGCCCGGGGCCGTGCGGCGGGGCCAGCGCGGGCCGAGGGCGCTCGCCATGCTCAGTTCATGGGGGGCCCGGCGGGCGGACACCCCCGGCGGGGCCCATGGCGCGGGGGCTCCGCGCTCCCGCCGCCGCTGCCGCGCTGCCCTCGCCCCCCGCCGCCGCCGGCAGCGAGGGAGGGGACGGGAACGGGAATGGGGACGGGCGGCTCCTCCCGCGGGGCGGCCCCGGGCGGGGCCAGGCGGGGTCGGGGATCCGCGCACTCGGGCGGGCACGGACGGACAGACACAGAGCGGGGCTGCTGCTCCCCGGCACGGCCCGACCCGCACTGGGCAGGGACGGGGCAGGGACAGACGGGGGGACAGACAGAGGGACAGTGACAGAGCACTGGGACAGCTGCCCGGGGAGGGCGCAGAGTCTCCCTGTCTGGAGGCGTTCCAAGCCCAGTTTCCACCTGGACGCGCTCCTGTGTCACCTGCTCCAGGTGCCCTGGCAGCGAGGTTGGACTGGTTGATCTCCAGAGGTCCCTCTCAACCCTTTTCAATCACTATTCTGTGATTCTGTGATTCTGTGACAGGGACAGAGCAGAGACAGACAGAGGGACGGGGACAGGGGCAGGGAGAGGTGCAGAGCTGTCCCTGTCCCACCAGCCGGCTCGCCCCGCGTTGTGCTGTCCGGCCCCCGTGGGTCTCCCCCCGCAGCCCCTTCTCGGCCTGGGAGAAGCTTTTTCCGCCCCCGTGCCCCTCAGCCCCGCAGCTCCTGCCCTTTTCCCTCCTGGCTGGACGGGGCTCTGGCGGGATGCCATGTACAGGGCAGCTCCCTCCTGGCCTGGGTGATGGGGCACAGGCTGTGGGACACCCGTGGGGAAGAGGTGGAGGGCAGGGTTTCTGCACTGTGTTTGCTACCCTGGACCTCTGCAGCCCAGGGGGGGACAGGAGACATGTCCCCTCAGTGCACGTCCCCAGCAGAGGGACAGCGGGGCTGCTCACCTGGAGTCACGTGTTCACAAAGTTCAAGGACGAAAACTCAAGGCCAGTTTTGAGCTGTCCATCACAGGCCAGCAGGTGTGTCCCACTGTTCTCAAATAATTTTTTTTATCTTGTTTTTAAAGGTTGAGTGAAACCCAGAGCGCTTCACTACAAAGTAAACATATGGGTCCTGAGCTGATCCGAAAAAAGCAAAAACCACAAGGGGACAATGACTCCCACCTAGCAACAGAACTAAAATTGCATAGCTGAGATCCAAAATTGAAATCATTTAAATTTGTTTACTTTGTATTCCTCTCCAGCCTGTCTAACTATTGTTCCAGAAATTAACTCCTCGGAGCAGTCGCAGCACATGCTGAAGTGCAATGGAAATAAAAGCAGCTACATTATATCTCCCAGTCAGCCTCAAATGGCTCCTGAAAAGCCTGCCTCTACTGTTTACACAGCAATTTAGGCTGTTCAGGAGTTCTCACTACCAAGATTCCCAGCCAGGATCCTGGTTAGTGCCCCTCTTTGCATTTCTCATGGCATATTTTACGTGCGTCATGGGGAATTTTTGCCCACAGTGTTTATTTTTTGTTTGTTTACCTAAGAGGCATCCTTTCCTTGGGAACAGAGCATGTTCAACAACTACAGTGTGTGCTCTGGTGTAGGAGGCACAGAAGGAACCCACCAGGCCACCCTGGGCTGCACTGAATGGCTCAGTGACTTTGGCACAATTTTATAACCTGTCATTGCCTTTCAAATATGTAGGAGAAGGCAGAACCTCCTTCTGATGGGAGTGGGAAACCTCATCCCCTGAGCGGGGAATAATAACAACCCCCCCTTGGGACACATATTTGTCTGCTGCCTTTGCAGGGCAAGGAGTTCAGGCTGCACCAGCAAGTTCCATTTTCACAGTCGTGCTGGCATGGCAAATAACAGTGACACAGCAGCAAGGACTGCTTCCCAAGGGGAAGCCACATCAGTTCCACTTGTCTGAGAAATTGTACTGTTCTAAAAGGAAAAAAATAAATAAATGAAAGTGTTTCCTCAGGAAAATGCACCTACTGGTATTTTCAGAACTGTAAACGGGTTCCTGGGAAATTCAGACACCACAATGCTGCATTGAGATAAAAAGTTTGACCAGAACTATAATCTTTAGGAAATAGCACTGGTTTGAGTGTTTTGCTTCTTTGAAGCCCTTAAGGACACGGACTGAACAGAAGGGGCAAAGTGGGAGCTCAGTGATGATGCACGAGGGTGGCAGAACTCTGCAGATATTTGCTACCAGTAGGAGAAACAGGAGCAGCTCCAGCTCAGCAAACCCCCCTTGTGACAGGAGCTGCTCACAGGGAACTGGAAACAGGCACTGGTTTCTGCTCCAGGATGCAGCTGAGAGTTCCCCAGGCTGTGTTCCATAGCTTCATAAGGCTTTTCAAAGGTTATGGAAAAATCGAAGTCGTCTCTGATGCTGCAAAGACTGGCCAAGCTTTAAAATCAAAAATAGTCCATTTGCTACCATGAAAGGTCTCTTTTTCTCAGTTTTTCAGCTTTCATTTGTGTATATGACCCCTCTGTTGTGCACTGGTCAGAGAAGACAGGAAGTGGAAGGTTCTGTTTTCAGAACTTTTTACTGGAAGACTGATGGTGGGAAAGAACCTTAAGCCATCCACTTTGAGATTTATAACATTTCCTTTTCTCGAAATAGTTCTGAAAAACATCTTAGAATTAGAAATGGGACATTTTGAAACACAAAAGAGCAGAAAAAAATTTTGACTCACCAAAATTTTCCTGCGAGTGTTCTCCAGGTTTCTGGTTTTACAGTAGGTTCTAATCCATCTGGTTCTTCTGTTGCTTGCAATGTAGTAATTCACCCAGTAAACTCCACCCCACAAAATCAAGGCATGTTTTACAGGGAGTGTTGCTTTATTTCTGGCTGATATTTTAAAATGAGAAGTCTCAATACGGTTCATCTTGCTGGTCTCCATTTATCAATGTTCTCAAACCTTTAAACTTCTTTTGGAGTGTGCTCAGAAAGTGGAGGGGAAAAGCCCAGGTCTCTTGCCAATCTTTTTTCTTCCAGCTAAGCAGGTTTGAATGCCCTGAACTTTAATATGTAAGATGTTGTTCAGCTCTTACTGGTGCCATGTTTGCTTGTTCATTGATTGCATTGCCTTTATTTAGATGAATTTATTAGTAAGATGTGTTGGAATACCCTTGGAACAAAAGATAGGGTGGATAATAAAAATATGTTCTTGTCACATGGCACATTAATATTATAAATGGTGACAGAGTCCTTTCCACAGGAATTTGAAGTCTTTTTTCTTGTTTCACAACATGAAATTCCAGTTAGATATAATGTGTAATTATTATGGAATTTGCAGTTAAATAATACTTTTAGGCTAAGAACCGAAACCTCATCAGCTATCAGGGCCTCATGATTGAACCTGGGGATGTAAACCAGCTCCTTCCCATTTTGTACCCATTTCAGGATTCTGATTTGAATTCGGGAGTGGTCAAAATATCAGAAGGACGAGTGCATGCAATGTGTAGGGAAATCTGGCAGTTTTCCAAAAAATTCTCAATTTCTTGGTCAAGTTCTGAGAAATTTTAGCTGTGTTCTGTTGCCCTCAGGACTTTAACCAGACTCTGGCCAGTCAAAGATGCTTTCCTACAGAGTTGAGGAGAGGAGAGAAAAAAAAGGAGAGGAGAGAAGAGGACAGGACAGGATAAGACAGGGTAGGACAGGACAGGAGAGAGACAAGAAATCTGATCTGTGGAGCAGAGCTGGTGGATGTGAGTGATGGAGAGAGCTGCTTGAGTGGAATTATTCCAGATTCCCATGACATACCTTCAATTTTGGTTTATTCGAAGTCAAAGAATACTCTTATAATTCCCCCCCCCTCTCCCTTTACCAGAATGTTACCAAAACACCACTGAATTCCATGTAGGTGAGGAGGTTACATCTATTTTTAAACTTAAAAATGTTCAGACCCAAGTACTTTAGCTGAAGCAACATAATACCTAGGAAAGCAAATACGAATTATTCTCCCTAATGAGAACAGCACAGTGATTACAGCAAGTTCAAACACCACATTTTAAAAAAAGCTCTTTTTTGGGTCAAGCGTTCTCTTTATTTGTGTTCCCAGACCCATAAATGCAGTTGTCCCCTTTTCAAAGTCTTTTCACTAAAAATGCTCCAGTGAAACTCTTAACAAACTAACATTGATCTCCTCCATTGAACCAGTCTAACATTAATCTGCAAAACTGCTTTTCCCTGACCTGTAGATACTTTTATCCACCACACTATTTAGCTGAAAGACATAAATAACCTGCAACTCAAACTCAAGCCACTGGAAACCTTTCTCAGCCAAAGACTTACTACATTTTTTTTTCTCCAATATGTGTTACACCAGAGACTTTTTGAACAAGAAAACTCCCACTGTGTAGACAGAGAGAATCTTTCATCAAAGAAGGGACTTTTATTGGTCACTTTTGTAGAAATCTAGAAAGTTCCTCTAAAATGAGTGGAGTCAGTATAAGCTTCCAAGCAATGCTTCTGCCCTGAGAAGCTCTTGTCATATTTGCTTTTTACAGAAGAAATAAACCCCAAAAACCAAGAACCTTTTAGCAGATAAGGAGAAGGAGAGAAGAATTACTACTAGTTTTCCTAAACTGCTCCATTTCCTCAGTGTATATTCCTCTTTTCTGCCTTCAAGTTACTATTAATTATGAGTAAGCTGGTGGGGTAAATTAACACTCGTTTCAAATCTCTACCAGTATCATTTAAATATGTCCTAACTCATTTTTCTACTTCCACACTTATTTCAAAAGGGAGGTTTATATGTCAAAAAGAGAACCTTTATTACTGCAGTGCCCCAGCACCGACGAAATGAAGTGGGACCTGAGGGAGAAAGGATGTTATGAATCTGCTATTTATTTGTAGGCTTTTAGTCCAGGCATTTTAGCCCTTTTTTCTACTCCTCCACAGATGTGAATCGGAATTTTGGTAATAAAAAAATCCTCTGCTGCTGAGGAAACACTCTAAGTCTGCTCACAGGAATGAATGTTTCAATTTAAACATGTGTGATATATGTGCTCTGATAGCTCACATCACCATTTACATTGCACCTGGCACGACTAAACTCAGGGACAGCTGTAGTTCTTGTTTTTAAATGTCTGCACTCTAAGGATCTGTGTTTGTTCTGTGAATGTTCTGTCTTTCACTTGGCATTTGCATGATCTATTTTATATATCCACAAACGATGATGCTGTCTGTGATAAAAACAATATATGGCACTATGTGTACAGATAAACAGGTTTAAATTTATCTATCAGCAGAAAATTGAAAAGACACTTAGAATATTTTAAGATTTGTATATTACACACTTGCTTATATAGAAAATATAATCTATGTATATATTATAAATAAATGTGTAATTTTAATCATGTGTTACTGGGCGTTATTTATTTCTATTTACTGGTTGTTTTGTGGGTTTGACAGGGCCCCATTGTGGCAGGAGCAGTGCTGGAAATGAAGCAGCATTCACCTCTGTGCCACCCCAGCCCTGCTCAGAACTCCACAACCATCTATTAACAGACTCCCACCTCCTCTCCCTGGGTGTGAGAGGAATTGGTTGAAGGCAGAATTGCTTGTGCTTCTTCCCCACTTCAATCACTGGCCACAAGGAGATCCTCTCCCCTCTGGGAAAAGCTTAGAGTAGAAAAAGTAGATGTATGTGCTGCAAAGCAGGCACCACACTCCACATGCACTGTCATGGAGAACCTGGAAAAGCTGCTTGTGCCTCCCATTTTTTCCCTTATGTTGGTCATGCTTCATTTTTCTTCAGAGTTAGCAGGAATACTAGAGGAGTAAATTAGGAAATAAGTGTCAAGGACAGAAATAAAAGGAAGCCTATCAAGAAAGAAGGATGGAGGGGAGAACTGGGAGTCCAAGAAGGAAAGATGAAGGAAGAAGACAGACAAGTGGAGCTGCAGTGGAGGCAATAAGGAGACAGAAATCATTTGGCATTGATATGTCTCAGAAACAGCACATTTTTGTGGCTGCAACCCAAGGCTCAAGGAGTCCCTGAGCTGGGTGCAGAGAGTTTGGCACGTGGCACAGAGGAAGGAGAAGGATTTTATTCCTTGGGGTATGAAGAGGGAGCTTTCAGCAGCAATCCCATTTGTACTTTCCACAGCGCTACTTGTGGTGAAACAGGACCCACCTGGGGGCTCTCCCTGTGCTTCATTATTTATCAGTAAAATCCTGGCAGCTTCATTATTGATAAATAAGCCATGGCCTTTGCCAGGAGCTTCATTATTAATAAACAAGTCATGCCCTTTGCCAGGAGCTTCATTATTGATAAATAAGCCATGCCCTTTGCCAGGTCTGCAGCAAGGGTGGATCTCAACGCTGAGACAAGTGCCTGTGGTCAGACAGCAGTGCTGCAACACCACCCAGGCTTGGGTGGGCTTGCAGAAACTCCCTTGGCTCGTACTCCTCCATTTTCAGACAGGAGTCACCGGTATGTACTTGTGTCCCTGCACTTTTCTTTGTGCAAAGAAGTCCAAGATGAAGATGCACATCATCCAGCCAGTCTGGACTGCCCTGGGTCCATAGGAGCCAGCCCTGCACGCAGCTCCTGCAGGGATTTACCCCACTCTGAAAGCAGGTTGAACAGACAGTGTGAAAGGGAAGTCTGGTCCTCCCCTTGCAGCTGAAATCACAGTGGTTTTGCTGGGACTGAGACTGAACATTTAACTTCCAGCTCTGTTTGGCTCCTTGGGGGACTGCCCATTCCATTGACTTCGGGGTTTGGAACAGGATCTCCAATATTCTGATGTTGGAAGTAAGCTTCTCATCTAATGTACTTCCTGTAATTACAAAAGGAGTTCTACATGAACACAATTCCAGTGTTAAATGCAATCAAGTTGAGGAGATTTCCTTTCAGACTCAGCCTGAAGTTCCTGTGTACAGACAAATCGTGTTATCCTAAAGCCTATGCCTTAATGTGATGTTCTTTTATGGCTTTCTTAATAACCCCAAACCAACCCAAACTGCATTTCTGTAAGCAACTTGGATATATTTTTAAAGTGACTCTCCTCTGCAGTGCCCAAATTAAATTTAAGCTGCTCTAGTGCATCTGTGAACCAATTTCTTGCATGCTTTGCTTTTTGCCTCTCATACAGCTAATGTTGCTGAGGACTTTGCTTTTAGCATTACATTGTGAATTGAAAACAGCCACATTGCCTGTGCTCTCCACTCCTGCCTGTTTTGGGTGGGTTTTTTGTCCTGCCTCCTGCCTAATTCACATTCTGTCCACTCCATTGTGTTGCTGCATGAATGCTCTCTGCAACCAGCTGATGACTTGCCCATTATTTGACCCACTAGAAGCACTTTTCTGTAGGGAACAGAAGAGGATAATAATAATTTCAGCCAAAACCTCTATTTATTTTTTTTTCCCGTGTTGTGTCAAAAAATTCAGGCTGGTACCATCCACTGCTCAAATGCCCCTTTGGGGAAGGCACTGTGTGTAACAAGACTCAAATGCCTCTGAGTGGGTCTTTTTCCTCTTTAGTCATGGCACAGACAGAGGCAGGAGAAGCTCATCATATCTGAAACCATGAAGTTGTCCCTGAGAAACCCACCAGCCTTCTTAGATCTCTTTTGTTTTCTTGTGGTTCTTAATTAGGTTAATTGAAACAATCCAATCAGTGTTAGGGCAACTTCTATAGCTGTGCCTGTGACACCCAGTGCAGTGTCTTTTAGGAAGAAATAAAATGCTTTCACAAGCTGGGAAGTCAATTAGTACAGTTATTTTTACTGCTTTGGGGTGCTTAAGTCTTCATCACAACACTAATTCTTGATTCTTTCCTCCTT
>NW_020897803.1:1598102-1657568 GCF_003984885.1 Neopelma chrysocephalum | reverse complement strand
TTGTTTCCTCAACAGAAACTATTGCTGTTTAATCTCCTCTCTTAACTTCTGACTCTTCTGATATCCTAATCCACTCCCAGCTTCCCACTTTGGTGATGATTTTGTGGGACTGAGGAGCAGAGTGTGTGCCCAGAATCCATCCTTTCTGCTATCAGATCCTGGAAGCATCACCCACGCTGTGTTTTCATGTTTGCCCCCGAGCCAGACACTGTTTGTGACGTGCCCTTAGGACAAGTCAAACATTGTTTGCAGCCTGATTTTTTAATGCAAGGAAGCTGAAAAGGCCTGGAGTTTTAGTTTAGCTTGTGCCAACCCCCTCATATTCACACCCTTGGAGCTACTTTAATTCGTTTGTAAACCCCATTTTTCACTGTCCAGGTCCATCTTCAGCCTGGAGAAGAGAAGGTTTTGGGGTGGCCTGATTGCAGCCTCTCAATACCTGAAGGAAGCCTGCAAGAAAGGTGGAGAGGGACTTGGATAAGGGATGGAGGGACAGGACACAGGGAATGGCTTCCCACTGCCAGAGGGCAGGGATAGGTGGGATATTGGGAAGGAATTCTTCCCTGGGAGGGTGGGGAGGCCCTGGCACAGGTTTCCCAGAGAAGCTGTGGCTGCCCCATCCCTGGAAGTGTCCAAGGCCAGGTTGGAGCAACCTGGGCTAGTGGAAGGTGTCCCTGCCCATGGCAGGGGGTGGAACTGGATGATCTGGAAGGTCCTTTCCACCCCAAACCATTCTAAGGGAAGTTTAGAGTCCATTGTGCTGTCCCAAAAACTGCCCTTTCCCTTTTCCAGCAAAAACTCCACAGGAACTTTAGTGTTTTTACCTGAATAACCTGTCAGCAAAAACAACTGGTGACTTTTTCTGTTAAATAAGGCTATTTTAATCCTAAGCAATGTAAGAAAGCAAAGCTTTCTGCTGACACCAAAATAAACCAAGTCTTGCTTGTGGCAGAAAGACTCTTTGACTCTGGATGCTGTTGCAGCACAGTGGTTGTGTTCACAGATATAAAGGGTGCTTGTAAACCCCCACTGAACGCGGCCTTTGTGAATATTACAGTGCTTTGCCCTTATGTGAAATACCTGGAGAACAAAACAGGATGCATTACTTTCATCTGAAATGTCAACAGAAACATTTTCTTGCTCAAAAGCCCTCTCTGGGTCTATGCCATAGAAGTGATATTTAATCCACACTTTGTCAGCCAAGTGGGGGAAAAGGTTCAAAATACTACATTTGAGTATTTATTTTAAGAGTACTTAGATGTCAGTGGCAGCAGCACTGCAGGACATGGAGACAATGAGGAAACTTTGCCATGGAACCTCAGTAAAATGTTGTGCTCTGAGATTTCTGCTGCACTTTCCTTCTTGGGAGACCCTGGCTGTTTGTAATGTGGTTATTTGTAACAGAGAATTATGGTCAGAGACCATTTGGCCCTTCTGATGATTCTTCCAGAATGGAACTGAATCTATACTGATGCTTGGTGAAATTAATAATAATACTGAAAAATATTATTTTTAAATATTTTAAAATATTAATTAATAATTAATATTAATTAATATTTTAAATATGTTATAAAATACAATGGTGCACTGGAAACACTGATGCCACTTTAATTGCAAAGGTAAACTTCGTCCTAACTAATCCTCTTGGTATTTTTCTTTTAATAAATATGAACACCTTTCAAGCTCAGATTAATGAGAATTTAGTTTATCATTGTGATAATTTTGGGGGGGCTGAGAAAGAATTTTTGGGCTGATACAGAAAAAAAGAAGAAAGTGTTATTTTATTTCTTCTATGCTGTCATTGTCTCTATTTTGCCTCAGTGACACTCAGAGCCCCCTGTTTAGGCACCACACAGATACATTACAAAAGACAGAACCTGCCCAAAAGAGCTGGCAGAGCAGCCCAAGAAAGATATATCATGGCAAAAAGCACTATTATTTTAGGTTTATATAGCAGAATATAAAGGGATATACACAGATAGGGATTAAATGTATATGTCCAGCATCAAACTGGAAGGAAACCAAGAGCAAAGCCAAAATCCAAACCCAAAATCTCCCAAATTCACATTCACAATCAAAAAAACTCAACCTTTGGCAAAGTCAAAATCCAAACCAAAAATCTCCTGAATTCACATTGGTGATTTAATTCTTTGGCTTGTGCTTGACTCATGTCAATGACACTTCTAAAACACTGCAGAGTCTTTTTTAATTTGGGGAGGCAAAACCCTCTGACCTCAGCACTCTCCATTGTCACATCATATGTCTCTAACCTCAAAACACATGATTTACAGTAATTGCCTTTTCCAAGTCCACCCTTAAACCAAATTTCAAAAACATTTATAGGTTTTCAAGTATAAGGAGATGAACAGCATTTCTCTGCAAACAAGTATAAATTGTTAGTAACATCATCATTGTAACTTTGATATCTTTGTTAGAAAAACATATTCTTGCAATGACTGAAAAATGTTAAATGTTGTGTTGAGAAATAAAAGAGGGGAAGAGAGGTAGGAGGGGTCATTTAATTTTGTTGTGAGGATTCGAGTGCACTGACTGGAGTACACAAAATTCTCATTACGTGTCCCTGAGTTTTCTGCTCCTCTGAATTCCTGAACAAAGTGGTTCCTCTGATGCAAGCAGAAAAATCGGTGAAGTATCCTATTCCTGCTGAACCATGTTATCATAATGATTTGGTGCATTTTATTCACTCCAGTTATCTCAATTTGAAGTGTCTGAGGGAAGGGAAGAGTCGCAGACAGGAGGAGAGGGTGGAAGGGAACAGTGCAACAGAGACATGCTACCAGAATTTGTCTCAGTCAGGGGCATACATTAAAAACTGAACTTCAGTCGATTTGCATTCATTAAAATGCATTTTATCTTCATGTCATAATTACTTTGAATCGTGTCCTTTCTGTGTGACTTTGACTAAAATCCAAACTTGTTGTAGTGGGACTGGTTTTGTTGACTTCTTGTAGGTCTGTGTGGTGCCCAGATCGACGTGTCTGCTGGGACACAGGACTGTGCACCCTCTAAATGAGGAATTTTGGGATGTGCAGGTGTGTTAACTCCTTGCTGATGCAGTCACTCTTCCAAAGGAAGCGGGTGTCATCCATATAACTAGATAGGATCAATTGATAATCTTTCATAGCTGGAAGAAATGAAAACCTGCTGCTTAACAGTCAGAATTTGAGTTGTGCAGGAGCCTACGGTGAATGAAGCCAGTTTGGTTTAATAGTTATGTATATTTTAATAGTTATATGCATTTTAAATATTTGTATATTTTAATGTAATATATATTTTAATAGTTATATATGTTAATAGTTATATGTATGTTAATAGTTGTATGTATATTAATATTTTGTAATGGAGAGAGAGATTCCAGCTACAACAATCCAGCTACAACTGCTGCTCTGAAACGTGGAAAGGATCTTTCCTTCTTCCCTTCTGGACTTTTATTGGAGGGAGAAGAGATTTGATCCAATGTAAATACTGCTTTATCATAGGAGAGATAGTTAGGATTGTGTATATAATGTATTATAATATTTATTTGTGTAATAATTGTAATATAATTCCCTTCCCCCCATATGTGTCTGGAAAACCCCTCTCACACTAGGTTGAATTGTGGGAGGGGGGCTTGGACTCGGAAATTGGATTTTTGGGGGGTCTCAAACCACTACATATATATATTAATAGTTATATATACATTTTTAGGACAGGAATCACAAGCCAATGTACACAGTGGCTTAAGCACATAGCAGATAAAATCCCCTCTCCAGATGTGTGGCTCCCAGTGTCCACGGGCACTTAGAGCTGGATTTTTCCCTCTTTCCCTCCAAAGCCACTGGAAAACAGGGTGTATAGGCCAAGATAATGTGCTGGTAGCTGCAGGCAAGTGGCTTGGAAACACAAACTGCAGAGACAGGATCAACCCAGTGCCACTGGGGAACAGCCCCCAGACCACTGGAGCTGTGCCATCCAACCCTGTGCCCTGCAGCCTTTCCTGGAGGGCAGGGAAGCTGCCCCTGGAGCCGGGAGCTGAAGCCACGAGGGGAACATGACAGTGCTCGTGCCCGTTTTTCCCTGAGCTCAGCCATAAGGAATGTGTCAGCAGCAAGGAGCAAGGCAGTCCTTGGGGGAGAGCTCTTTCCAAAGCCCTCGGCAAGTGTTAATTTGTCAGGACACATTGCAGAGGGCAGCAGCAATCCCCAAACAGAGATAACACATCTGCTTGGACAGAGCCCCGATGGCAAATTATTGTGTGACACAGTTCTTGACCTTTTCATGTCTTCCTGTGACTCTCCCAGTCCCAAAAGCCTCAGGCATGGCTGTGATCCTGAGCTGAGCAGTGACACAAGCCCAGGAATCTCACTTCCCTGGCTCAGGAACAGGCAATGTTTGTTTTGCTTTGTCCAGCCTCTTTTCCTCTCATATATGCTGAGAGAACATATATAAGAGGAGGATTTAGCACAATAAAAAGCTTCCAAAATGGAGAGTAACTGGCTGTTTGGGATTGCCTTCTGAATGTGTTTGTTGGAGAGCTCGATTTTTATTAGTTTTCTTTAGAATTAAGCATTTCCTAGATAGTTTATCTGTTTTGTAGCTTGTAAGTCTAAAGGCTGCTCCCATAAACCACTTCAAAGCAAAGATAAAGCTTCTTTTATCCCCCTAAAAGACTTTTCATGCTGAAAACTCTATATGGTTATTTATCCTACTTGCATTCAGATGCCTGATTTCTGTAGCATCTCACCATCCCTTGGCCATGCAGTGGCAAAACTTTGCTTCCTTCTCTTTAGTTCTCTCAGAGGGTTTTTTTCTGAGGCCATCAGGGGTGAGATGAAAAAGAGAATTGGGATTTTACAGAGTAGGAAACTGCTCTGTGTCACCTGTGGCCTCAAAAGTCACAAGGCTGGCAGCACCTCTGTCAGATCTGTCCCTCTAAGGTGAACTTCCGTCAGTTTTAAGCCAAATCTGGAGAGACAATGCCCTTCCTAAATTTCCAAATAGTCTTCAGTAACCTCATACCCATTGCCTGGCCTTTCAGGAGTAGACACTTGCTCGTTTTCTGCCAGCAAAGTGTTCATTCTGCTCACTCTTGGTGGATTTTGCATTTAAGTAATTATTCCTAAAGGGAAGGCCACACTCCTAATGGACAGAGCTCCTTCCATGACACTGGAAAGTGTAATTCCTGGGCTAGAGTTAAAACAGTGAGTTTCACCACTATTAATTTGAATTTCTGCAGGCCAGGCAGGTTTTTTCCCTCCCTCAGACTCCTCATCTTTTGCATAAAATATGCATTGGCTCCAGAATCAGTGTGGGGAACGTATCCATCAGCTCCACAGGAGCTAGTTCAGTCCAGGCATCAATCTTCCCACTTTCTGACTGGAGAGAGATGCCACCTGCTCTGAGAAATGACTCCAAGAAGAGTCTTTAATGTTTGATTCGCTTTCCTCAAGAGCAAGTGCTGCCTGGGAAGGGAGGGCAGGAGCCACGGGGGAATTCACAGGAAATAAATGTTCCTGAGAACACCAGGCTGAACTGAGTGGAGGTTTAAAGTGGGGATGCTCCCTGACTTCACACAACTTCTCTTTCTCCCTGAATTTCCACACTGTGCTGATATTCACGTAGGCAGTGCTGTGGCTCCCACAGGAGAGTCCTGAGGTGACAAAGGAAGGGAAGAGGGTGCTGGATACTTCCTTAGAGGTGAAATATAAAGCAAAAAAATGCCTTTCTGTGTGTGTATCTCCTCTCTGATAAACAAAGCAGACTCTCTAGCCAGAATTTTACATTGATTTGTACTTTGGAAAGGGGGAAGAGAAGGTCCCAGCTCAAGCTGATGGGAAGGGAACCCAGCATTCCCTGGAAGATGTGGCCAAGGCTGTCACTTGGGAGTTTATGCTTCTGCTGGAGGAGGGCAGAGAGGCTGATCCATCAGAGAAAAATCCTGTTTGACATTTCTCCCCCATTCAGGAAAGCCATTGCCACACAGTTCCTCCTGATTTTTCACCATGTTCTCAAGTAAAGGGAACAAGATTAGAACATATTGTTGGTGGGGGGGAAAAAAAAAAAAGGATAATTTCCCATTTTAAAAAATGACTTTTAAAGCTTCAGCTTCCCTTTAAATGAGCTAAATACCAATAAAGGGCAAAAAGCAGCTCTGTTCTTGGAGGTCCTCTCCCTTTCTTTACCAGTGTGACTAGTTTTCATCTTTTCTGTCTGGATTGCACTCAGTGCAGCAGCTTTTAGAGTTTTGTTAATGCCAGGTCTTGGCCTATATCTGCTTTTTTTTAAAAGCATGACTATTATTCTGGTTTCTGCAGCACTGTGGGTGGGCACTGCCCTTTGTAGGCAAATAAAAAGGCCATCTCTTCTCTGCAGAGCTTAACATTTCACTTTAAAGCTCTAATTCTGTGTTTTCAGAGCAGTATTATACAAGGCAGAGCAAAGTCCCTTTTCTACAGAGACACATTACATGTTTTGGTGACGTCCCCCTATTTCCCCGAACAGCTTGAGAAAAAAAAATTACTTGTTTAAAGCTGTACTTGCAAGTATTTCACCATTTAAAGTGGAGGAATAGTGGGTGCTTCATTCACCTGACCTACAGGATTAGTTATGCCTTAATGAGAGGCTGTTTTTAAGGGGCAGCAGGGCCATGGAGGTGCAAAAAAAATCAATGGAAGGAGAACATGTGCTTTGAATAATGGAACGGATGAAAACTAAAACATACCCCCATAATTAGTGGGATTACACTAAGGAAGAACATTCCTTTGTTTTTCTACACTCATGCAAATTCACTATATCCTGAATGCATAGAAAGCTGGTAATTAATTGGATGCTCTGTTGTCAAGTATGGTTTGTAAGCCAAAGGTTGTATTCTAAAGGAAATAAATCCAAACTTGCTTTTAGATGCTACAAAAACACTCTCACACAATAAATCTCATTTTATACCCAGGAGGAAGAGAGCAAAACCTTCTGCTCCTTGGGAAGGCATCCCGTGTCTGAGGAGGTTCCAGGAGAGCTGGAGAGGGACTTTGGATAAGGGATGGAGGGACAGGACACAGGGAATGGCTTCCCACTGGCACAGGGCAGGGTTAGATGGAATATTGGGAAGAAATTCTTCCCTGTGAGGGTGGGGAGGCCCTGGCACAGGTTTCCCAGAGAAGCTGTGGCTGCCTCATCCCTGGAAGTGTCCAAGGCCAGGTTGGAGCAAGCTGGGCTAGTGGAAGGTGTCCCTGCTCATGGCAGGGGGTGGCACTGGGGGATCTTTAAGATCCCTTCCACCCTAAACCACGCTGTGACTCCATGATTTATGATTCCCTATTCACTGCTCTTTGCTAAGTGATATCAGTAACTGCAAATCTCAGATTTTTTTAATGGGCTCTAATGATCCTTATGGGAAAATTCCAGTTCTGGCCTCCTCAGGAACTCCCAGTGCAAGTGTAAGTCCCTCTCAGTTAACAGCTTGTTAATGCTCAAGGAGTAAAGAGCACAGGAAATTATTATGGTCCATATGTTACTAAAAGGGTTTTAATGTGGATTAGTGGTTTATGTAACGGGTGAGCCTAACCCACATTGGGCTTAATTTATGGTGTTTTCTCCTTTTCTTAAAAAAAAAGGCTTGTTTACTAATGATAAGATTGAGTACTAATTTAATTTACATTTTGCTGCTCTCAGGCACAATCAGAGCACGTTGGAATAAACATTTAAAGCCCCTTACGAAACTATTTGTTGCTTTTGCCATTATTCTTTTTGCTTTTTTGAGCAATGTTCTTGTTTTCCATTGATGAAATAGTCTAGTTAGGTTTGATTGGGAATTACAGGAACCACAAATTAAAACAATGAGAAATGGTCTGTAGTCTTCTTGGGGAAATGAAAGAAAACTTCAGGAAAGTTCAGCAACAACAGGAATTTTTCAAACTCCTGGAAGAAACAAAGACTAGAAGACAGGATCACACACAAAAATAAATAAAATCAAAGTCTAGAGTACAAAATAGTAAAAGTAAATAATTGGGTAGTGTAGCTGTGGGGAAAAAAAAAGAGACATTGAAATTGGTGATGAATTTTAAGTTTTTCACTAAAAAAATCTTCAAAAATTGAGAGTCTTCACGTGTATTTTTCATTCTTTGCATTCCCCAATAGACATTAACACCACTTCAGTGCTGCATTTGGGAAGATGTAGGCTGTGTTTTTCAGGGGAGGCATATGTTTGCTTGTGATGTGTCAGGGTTTTGTTGCCAACGTGGTGTACTCTGGGGCAGTTCTGAAATGCTGAGCTGTTTTAGAAACAGTTCCAAATTAAATCACAAATATGCATAGATTTATCTTCTCTGAGAGCCAATTAAAAAAAAAAAAAGACAAAACCTCATCTGTCTTTTTATTATCTGGCATTAGCGTCATTGCCAATTTGAAAAGAATCTAACAAATTCCCAAATTCTCCACAGAAGTCTGGGGGATTCATGCCCAATACCTATTTATGCATGCACAAAGTTGGGTGTACTGTTGTTCTGACCAATTTACCAATGCAGAAATTGGGGGGTTTTGGGGGCATTTTTGTAATTCCTGAATTTCTCCTGTCCGGGATTTTTGGGTTTTAAATATCTTTCCCTGTATCAAAGTCTCCTGCACTGCCCTCAAGGCCAATTTAGGGAACAGGGTACCAGCAGCATATCTGAATCCCTCCAGCATCTTTCCCTCCTGGCTGAAGTCATTTAGTGCCTCATCCTGCTCACACTGTGGCCCTCATGGGAAGGTTGAAAACCCCTGAAACTTCTCTGGAATATGTAATGCTGGATGCCAAGAATTAATTGCTCTACCCCCAAATCCTGATACAACTCCCATTTCTGAAAACAGCTTTTTAAATTCTTTCGCTGAACCTTTAATCATTCTTGCTTGGGATGTATCTGGGTTGGGTTTTTTCACTCTGGAAACCCTTTTTAAATGTTATTATCAGCCTGGAATATGGTGATGTCCTGAAGTGGTCTTTAGGTTACCTGCAAATAGTTTATCTTTTCAGTGTTGCCTTTTAGTGCCTTCTCAATCATTTTTCTTTTCCTGATTATAATTCCACTTCTCAAGTTAAACATTATTATCCTGGATTTGTGTTTTGACTTTTCAGCCTCCAAAAAGGTCAGATTTGAATTCTTTATTGCCTCCTTTACCAAGAAAATATTCAGTAGCTACATCTTGAAACAGGTCACATTCTCTGCTTGAAACTAAATCACGAATGGTTTTTCCTTTGTGGATTTTCAGCCCAATTACTTGAAGAAGCAATCCTCTGATAGTGTTTAAATTAATATTGTCTGAAACACTGCCCCGTGTTGGACATCCCAACCTTCCTTCTTCTTCTCTAGTTTTATATTCGAAGCAGAATTCCATAGGTTTGGGATATCCCTGGGGTCAGTTTGGCTCAGCTGTCCCAGCTTTGTCCTCTCCCCAGCTCCTCGTGCACCACCAGCCCCTCACTGGTGAGGGAGAGAAAAGACCTTGGCACTGCTCAGCAACAACAGAAATATCCCTGAGTTCTCACCACTGTTTTCAGCACAAATCCAAAATTCAGCTCCATCCCAGCCATGCCAGTACACAGAGTTAGAACATTTACCCTTTGTGATTCCAGACACTCCTTGAATTATCATTTTACTCCCTGAAATCTGGTCTGATCACACCAAGTTTATCTGGTCTGAACTGGTCTGATTATGCCAAGTTTCTGAGGTGTTAATTTATTCATTATGGCAATTTTAAACCAGACACTCTCGTTTCTCTGTTCTCAGTGTGGTTTGCAGTTCTAGCACTGAACAAACAGGCCCATATATTTGGTCTGAGTCTCCTCACCACTTTCATGTCTGTGCTGAAACGGGGATTTACTTGTCAAGCTGAGCTTTGCTGTTGCATTTTATGTTCCCACCCTGTCCTTTCTTTGAGGATACAGCTTTTTGTGCTTCATCCCTGTGAAATCACCATTCCTGCAGCACATGCTCGTTCACATCCTGCCTTTCTCTCAGCCTCGGCTTTAAAATTCCCCCTTCGCTTTTTAATTTGGATTCTCAGTCACCAGGCTCCATTCTGGGTTATGCAGCCCCTGTCCTCCCCAGGCAGCAGGGTAATAAATCTCCCCCATAAATCTCACCTGTCCTTCCCTGAGCTGTGTCTGCAGTGAAGGACTGAGGCTCTGCCCCTCCATCTGCTGCCGTGGGGAGCCCTGGGGAGCCCGAGCCTCCCTCCCTGCCCACGCACAGGTCTCAGCTCCACAACTCACAGCACTGCACTGCTGACATTTAATCTGATCGTTCCTGAAAGGATCATTTATGTGCTTCACCAGCTCTGCCACTTGCACACTCGACAGGCCAGGGTGGGTTTTCCTACATCCAAGTGCTCTCAAAGCAACCTGAAGGCTGGATATTTATATGGCAGCTAATTACAACCCATCACATCCCAGACCAAATGCTGAGAGGTGTGTGACAGTAGCAAGAAGGAAAATGCAAAGTAAAAACAGATGTATTCTCCTTCTTTCCATATGTTTTTTCTATGCCTAGAAACCCCTGCAAAAGTGCACGGAGTGATCAGTGAACGAGCTGGGAAATCATCTTGGAGTCACCACATGAAACGCACTGGAAAAGTCAATTCACAGCTCAGCTCTGGTGTTTAGGAACTACTTGAAAAGGCAGGGAGAAGAAAATAGGCAACATCATTGTGTCACCAGGAGAACAAACATGTCACCTGACACCTTGAATATCCTGTGGCACTCCTGTCTCCTCAGGAACATGTCACAGGACCAGACACACTCTGGTGGAGCAGGGAAGGACTTCTGAAGAAGGAGACACTGAGTGGAGCAGGACGTTTTAATTTGGGGAAAAAGGGCAGTTGCAAAGGGATCAGAAATCATAAACAGCAGGGAGAAGGTAAATAAGGGATAATTATTCCCTAATTCTGTAACCACAAAGACCAGCACTCACCAAAGGAATTCATCAGGTGCTTTTCTTAAGACAAGCAAAAAGAAGCACTTTTTTACAAAGCCCCCAAACTGTGGAGCTCATTCCTGGGTTGTGACTCAGAAGGAGGAAGCAGCAGCCCCTCTCTGAGAAGAAAAAGGAGGCTCCAATTACAACCTTTAGATTAAGAAATCCCTAAAATGCAGGTTGCTGAAAATTGCTATTGTGTTTTTTTCCTTGAGTGTGTACTTCTGGTCACGGCAGAAGCAGAAGAAAGGGCAGGAAGGTTTTTGGTCTGATGCCATAGTTAGTCCTATAAGGGCCTTTAAAACTGCAGCTATTCAGAATAATGAAGGATGAAAATGAGGATTCAGCTCTTAAACCTCTCTCTATTACATTGCTGGCCAAATGCACTTCCCTGGCTTTTATTGTTCTGCCTTTACTGCTTTCTATACACGACAGTGTTATTTTGTGAAAATGCTGCTTGTATGGATTATAGCTTTTATGACAAAAGGATTTTTCATCTGGAAATGAGTTTTAATATTCTAGGTGGAAGAAACAGCCTGTGTGTAAATATTTCCCTTGTAGATGCCACAGCCATAGACATAATTTTACATGATTGACCCAAGTGATTTAAGATTATACCACACTTGTAATCCACTACCAAGTGTAGCTGTCAGGCCTGCTGTTGAGACAAAGAGGAATATGATGTGTTCTACCTGCCTCTAACCATAAAAAAGGCATAAAAGGAGACGTGAAATACTGCACAGTATTTTGTGGGCTTGTTTGCAATAACTAAAGCAAAAGTGTGTTCCTGAAATGGCTCAGCATTGACCCGAAACTTAGTTTTATATACTCAGGATTAATTTCTTGTTGAGGTGATTCTTCCCATCCACTCAGCACTGGGGAGACCATACTTTAAAAAGATCGTTAAATAAGAACAAAAATGATACGCCCAAAGGAAATATTTCATTAAAAAAACCCAAACCAACAAGGTGGCTGTAAAATGAAGACCAGTTTTACAGCCAGCTTTAGGCAAATGCAAGAAGATGAAGAGATGTGAACATAATGCTCTTGAAAAGGGGAAAACATCAAAGATTTCTTCAGTTTTCTCTTTTCTGAGATCAAATTCTTTGAGAAATCACAGCTGCACTCAAGATAGCGAGAGCCCACTGAGCTGTACCTTCCCCTCACATGAGGCAACATTCCCTTAGAATTCAACACAGCTGGAACTTCAGACATCCTTTTTCTAGGAATAATCCAAACTGCCTCACTAAACCACTTCAGTGAGCTTATGCAGCCACACAAACACCTCCCTGATGCAAGACCCCGAGGTGCTGAGCAAGTCTCCTTAGTTCTTCCAGTGAATCTGGTGAGCAAAACATCTTTAGGTACCTGTGAGCTGAGAAGGGCTTGGAAGTAGTTTAGAGTCACAGCTTGCTGGCTCTAACGTTGCTCTCCTGGCTCTCATTCTTCTGCTTTATAATTTATAAAGTATTCCAGCTAGCATTTTGTACCTGGAAGAGGAAAGAAAAGGAGCTTTAATCTTACAATGTGTTTAAAACAATATATCCAGGTTTGGTTTTTTTCAGCTGTTACCTGTATCACAGTATGGAAATGAGGAAATTGGGCTGTAAATTATTAATTCAGCTGCTTTTCCATCACACTAGGTTCCAACTGGAGCTGTTAATTTGATATTGCTGAAGTCAAACTGGGAAAATGAAAGGAGCAACAGCTAAAAATGATGGAGCTCCTCCAGCAGACGAGGCAATGCCTCTGCACAGCTGGAGAGGCAGAAACCTCATCTGGGATGTTGGGAACCAGCAGGATGAGCCTGGAAGAGCCTGTTAAAATAGTCATAATATGCTAGAGGGATGATGTTAAACTGGAATCTACCTACAGTTGGGCAGGTTCAGACAACCTGAAAACAATAATTCTGGGAAGGGAAACCTGTGAGATCCCAGCTGGCAACAGGCAGAGCGTCAAACCTGCTGGCTTCTTTAATGAACCAAACCACCTTCTGATTTGAGGTTTCATCAAATATAAGCCCCTAAAGCTTATAGTTCCTTCATAGTCTGGAGTTCTGAACGGAGATTTGAAATGCCCTGTTGGTGAAGCAGCTGCCAAATTCCTTGGCAGCCTCATGTTTTGTGCTCTTTCCATTTAGATGTCACTCGGTGTCTCCCTTGGCTTGGTTGAACACCTCATGACAGATGTAATTATTCCTTCCAGAAGTGTGCAGCGAGGTCTGGGTCTCGTGGGCATAGTCTAATGACACACTCATTAGCATGCAAATCTCACTGCTCCCGAGCCTCGGCTCCGGCAAAATTATGGATTGTTTTGAGCCTCCCCGAGACTGAGAGGCACTTCCAGGAGCTGGACCCGCCACACAAAACTCTTGTCCTGCTGAAGTTGGTGAGAATTGTGTTGCTCAATGGCTTCAGGTAGAGTTTTAGAGCTGGGTTTTGGGCTGTGAGCTGCTTTGTGGTGTCTCAGCTTGGTTGCAGGTTCACACCAGCTCCACTTCACACCCCGTGAGCAACCTGTGCCTGCTCAGCAATGCACAGACCCAGAGTCAAGCACTGGTTAAATGTTTGCTGGAGTGGGCCTCAAAGCACAAAAGATTGGGCACAGTTTCCTCCCCTAACTACCCTTTTAAAAATAATTTCTTCCACTGTTTTGCATGCTTTTAGGGAAATGATGCTGTGAAGGGCTCTGATTACTTGCTGTCAGGGAGCTGCATGATTCTTTCTAGCACAGAAACAGAAGTGAGAAGTACCTTAAACGCTGCTTCGCTGGAAATAATTATTTTAATGCATTGTCTAAGTGCTCCTATAAAAGCTGCAATTAATAAAAATGCATTGGCTTCAGTCATTTCTTGCACAACATCCACATTCCTTCAGGCTAGCGGGCAGCAAAGCCTGTGGCATGAAACAGAGTTCAACTTTCTTATTAATAACCTGACTATTTCTACCAGGAACAGCCCTTTGCTTGCAATTTGCACTCCAAACAATACGAATGTTTTTGTCACAGGGTGCTGATCAACACCTTTTCCCCAGACTGTCACTTATGTCAAGAAAAACTACATGTTTTTTCAGTCTTCAACAGCCTAATGATGGGGTTTATTAATTTTTACAGTGGCAGCTGTGGGCAAGGGTGCATTCAGCACTTTGAATTCACTTTGGTCATTGGTGAAAGACCATTAGTTGCTTTTTACTGCTGTGCCTGAAGGAAGGGGGGGATTCTGCCCCTCTGCCCTGCTCAGGTGAGACCCCACCTGCAGAGCTGCCTCCAGCTCTGGCATCCCAGCACAGGAAGGACATGGAGCTGTTGGAGAGAGTCCAAAGGAGGCACCAAGATGGTCAGAGGGATGGTAGAGCAGCAAAAAGAAAACGTTCTCTGGCAATGGAAGCTTTGCACCCATACAATTCCTCAGCAAACACGTCAGACAGGTTAAAGTTCCCCTTCCATCCCTGCTTGCCATGGAATGCAACATGCCTCCATGGCAAACAGGAGAAGGAAAAGACAAAAAATCAGTCACCAGAGTCCAGGGCTCTGTGAGAAGAAAGGACCATTGCAACCTGAAATAGAAATAATGTCTGGATCACGTTTTTAGTTTGTGTTTAAAAGATATTTCCTTGTGTGGCACAGCACGAGCAAAGCAGCACTAAGTGTTTTTCTGTTTTCCTAGAGGACTGTCTGCTTATTTAAGGGCTCAGATGGATGAAGCTATGGAACACACAGCCTATACCTTGGAGCAGATGGATACACACATGCAGGCAGCATCATTTCAGATTGCAGGCTCAGACTTCCAGGAACAGCCTCAGGCCCTGCCTCAGGAACTCCTCTGTAGCAGCTTTGATATGACAAATGTAGTCATTCGTGGACCAAGACAGAAATTAAAGAGAACAGGGAGAAGAGGGGGGAAAAAAGAGCTTTAATCAGTGCTCAAGATGCTGAATTGATTTAAAATGAGACATCCTCAGTGCAGTGCAAAACAGGGTTGCCCCTCCACAGGTGCATGAGCAGCTTGGCAAAACCCTCCTGCTCCTGAGGGACACTGTGCTTACAGATCCTGGGACAGGAATGTCACCCCTGGAGCCAGGAAGGGCTCTTAGGAAGAGCCAATAAAGAAAAAAGTACCTTCCTTCAACAGAGGTTCCCAAAGCAGGTTGATGCTGACAATGTCTTTGACCACAGCACGAGGTCTCCTCTGAACAGATCTCCTTGTCTGAGATGTGTTTGCCTTTAGTTGCCGTATCCTGAATTTATGGCTGAGTGAGGAATGTGCAGGACTCATTGCCACAATAAATGCAAAAGGTGTCAAAATAATGAATTTCATTGGTAAAAGTTTAAAATGAGAAAAATGTGAATTACAGGCAGACAATGTGTTGGTCTCTTTCTGGTGTTCTTGCACATAAATATAAAGGTCGACAAGTGGAGCTTGTTTTTCCATGGAGAGTACAACAGCTCTTGATTTAGTGAGCCACAAAAATCAATATATTTAAGCAAACAATTTCTTAATTCATCATAGCATTTTAATGACTCCGTGTTTGTTTTGATTTAAAGCTGTTTTTCTTTAAACTATCCCAATTCCTTTTTACTCAGCTAGAATAGATAATCCTCTCTGGCATGAAGCAGGCAGTGCTAAATAGATCTGAAAAGATCACATAACCTTAAAACACTCCAGAAGATTCATTTCACTGGTCTTGTACCCAGTAATAAGGGTCGAGGGTCTCATGGAATATATCAAAGATCAGGGGCAAGAGCAGCCCAGGAGATGCTTGGTAGGCCCAGGGGTTCTGCCCAAAAGTCAAGGATAGCATGGGATGAGCTCTGGAAATCAGTGTGAGACAACTTCAGGTTGCTAATTTTGGTGCTATTCCTTGTATCCAAGCACATCCCATGGGAAGAACTTTCCACAGGAGTCAACCTTGCATGTTCCTGACCAGTCCAAGGCGAGACTGCAAAGGAATCAATCTCCTTGCTCCAAGAGTTTAGCACAATTGATTCCTTTTTGGCAGAACCCCAGTGTCATTTAGGAGCTCAAAATTCTTTTTCAAGCTTTGTTTACCCTGAGCAAACCCCAAACTACCAAATTCCTCTGGATTTTTCCATCATTTTTGTTTAGGTAAGGGAAAAAAAACCACCCACCTCTAGGCTTGCTTTTAGAGTCTTTATTTCAGTTGTTACCAGAGAAAACAGCACAGTTCTGGGGCTCTGTTTTGGATGATGCATGTTTTATTTCCCCCCTGTCTGTCATGCCAATGTTACATAATATATATTATTAAGTAAATAAAATCCCAAAATGTGGAAATTCATGACAGAGAAGAGAAGTGGCCACACATAACTTGTTGACTCTGGTCAACGAGAAGTTCCTGAAGGCAAAAGTCTTCCATTAATTCATAATAAAAATGTGATATGGAAGATGCTGTAGTGAAAAAGAAGCCTATTAAGACCCATATGATCAAACATGGTCTCTAAACTGCTTCAGTTTTGTGTTTCCAGCCTCTTGACTGCAGTTGGCTTCCAGAGATTAAAATATCCATACAACTAACCAGAGGTTTGGGAGTTCCATGCCCCAGAATATCTGAGTTTTCACATCTGAAAAGATACAGAAAAGGGGGAAATGCAAAATTTCCCTGTTTGCCCCACTAGGTGCAAAATCTACTCACTACTATTGCCAGCTGTGGGAGCAGCTGTATTTTTGCTTTCCAGATGTGAAGGGTGAGTGAAGGAATCTCCACCGTGGTGAAAAGGGCTGCTGGCTCAGGCACAACCATCAGACTCCTTCCCTAAAATCACAGATAAGCACTGACTTGTCAGACATTGTATTTGCAGCAACATTTCAGACTGTTAAACAGAAAATGTCAGCTCTGCTCTGGCTTGGATAAGGGAGTGACCAGAGTGCAATCCTGAGGGAGCTCCGGGTCCATTCTGGTTATTCCATGGGTGGATATTAAGTCATATCATACATCCCATCTCTCCAGAATCCCTGAAGTGTGTCACTACCTTGTGGCTTGGAACTCTACAGCTGCCTTAACGTGTTATCAATATGCATCAAAATTAGAGCCCCAGGCACTTCAGTGCAGCCCTCACCACTTCTTGCATAAATCCATGTAAAATGTGACCTCAGTAAATTAGGTTAACTGCTGGGAATTTGATTCCTGGAATCAGCCCATGATCCACGTCTCCTAACTTCTTTAGGAGGTGAGTGGATTCTTTTCAGACTAACATCTCCATTTTTTTGACTCTGCTTTTGACCACATCCTTGTTTCTTGGGTCAAAGTTTTGTCCTAGCACGTGAAATTGTAGATATTTAATTTACAACTGGAAAAACTGAGCTCATCTGGTTTAATAGCTGATAAGGATCTCCAGTCTGTTGTCAGATCCTTCTCCTCCACTAATTATTTTGTAAGTGTGAAATACTAATATAAAAGAAGATGCAGCCTCTTTTTTTTTTCCAAAACTCTGAATTAGCCTTTGATTATTTTTTTCATGGATGCATCTGTGATCTTTCTAAAATCCCCTCATTATCTCTTTGTTCCTACATATCTGTACAGCATCCCTTAGCCAAACAAGGGAACAACTGATTGCATTAAAAAAAAAGGCAAAAACTTGGACAGTGCCCCATTTAATTTCCTGTAAGTTCAGCCTTTGATATGCTACAATCAGAGGTGGAAAACATGATGGGATATCACTTGGGATATCAACCTAAAGCAATCCAAAGTTGCTTTAGGTTGATCATCATTTGGTCAGTTGTCTTTAAAATTATCTGTTTGTATGTATCTGTATCTGTTGTTTAGACTCCTACAGCTGGTATTTAAAATTAATATTTTCATTAAACAATCTACACGGTTGTCACGATTCACAAATATTTGGGAATTCTGCAAGCCTTGCATCCCTGAGCCTCTGCTTTAGATCCCTCAGCCAAGGGGACCTGGACCAAGCTGCAGGGGAAAAAAACAAATCACACCGCAGGTTTAGTAATTTTGGAGCTGCAGGTCCCTCTCCCTCTGGGGTTTTTAGGAGGAGCCATGGGATGTCAGTGTTGAGCTGCAGGACTCCGGGGACACGGTGAGTTTGCCAACAGGCAGCAGAAGTCGGCTCTGAAAGCTCTTCCCATTTCTAAGTTGCAGGTAGTTTGTCACTGAGCTCAGCCTGGGAGGCAAAGGGATTTATCAGCGTGTGTGTGTGCACGGGTGTTTGTTTGGATTTTGGGGGCACAGGGAATGCCAGCCCTGCAGACTCATCACACCTGCTGCCTTTGGATAAAGCACCCAGGTCTTCCTGGGAATATTTGTGGCTTCTTTCTGCCAGGCAGGACCAGTCTGGGGTTGCTAATCCTGGAGATACTGAGAGTTTTCAGTCTAAAATTAGCAACATTTTCCAGTTAATAAGCAGGTATTGACTTTTCCACATAAACAGGCTTGCAGAACTATAGCACATCTGTGCATATGCAAGAAGAAAATAGAACTAACCAAGCAACAGAAACACTTTTATTCCATGTTTTTCATTGTAGTTGTTCTCAAGGACATATCTTCCAAAAAAAAAAATAGACAACAAGAAAGATGAAAATTTGCAAAATGATTAGGTGTCACTGACAATAAGTGGGTGGCTGGGTCAGCAGATTCAGAGGCTCCCATGGGCCAAAATTGCTGCATAATCTGCATATAGATTTGTATTGGTCTTTCTCCAAGTAATGTGTTGTCACTGAGAAGAAATGTGACTTTTCTAATGGCAAACTGCTCCCCCAGAAAAGATTATTTGTCAAGTCTGATGCTCAACACTTAGCAAAATGGGAAAACGTTGTCCTTGTTTTGAAAATGTTGGGTCTTCAGCAAACCTGGGAGATTTATAAGGTATTCATAGGCAATAAATCAGCAAATCCTGAAATGCAGCCACAGCTGAAGCTTCCCACTGACCAGCAAGGGCAGCCAGGGCAAGGTGGGCACAGGGGTGTCCCTCTAGAAAAGGAAGGACACTCATGGGAAAGGAAGGAATAACCTCATAAACTTCGAAACTCCCGATGGTAAAGTCACATTTTCAGCTTTTTGTCCTGTTCAGAGAATGTAACATTTCCTTTGTGACCTAAACCCCTCGATTGGTTGCGTGTCTGCTGTGTGCATGACAACAGAAACCTCGGTGATGATGCTCCTGGCTCTGTTACAGCTGTTGGAAAGCAAAAAAAATCATTCAGTAAAGCTTTGTTTTGAACTGCAGGAAAATTCATTTAATGGAAAGGCTTAGAAGGTGCTCACTGCAAAATGCATTCACTTTGTTCACTTCTAAGAAAATCCAGCAGAGTTTGTTTCCCTGTCATCTTCACAGCCAGTGCTTTTAGCACAGGCTCGTCTTCTGTCTCCTCCTTGGCATATCCCGGAGTTAAGTGTGGCAGCTCTGTCCCATTCCTCTCCTGAAGGAATCAGGGACCCCAAAAAAAGGGAAGACTTTAATTCTTTTTTTAGGTTTTACCCCCTTTTTATTAAAATGAAGCATGACAAATGTAAATAAATAAATACAATCATACACTCATGCCGTTTGTCCAGCAGGAAAAGCAGACTGAGTTCTTGCCAGGTAAAAAAAAAACCCTTTCACCCTTCCACTTTTTTTTTCCCTTTTTCCCTGGGTTATATGGAAGGTGAAGCATCATTAACAAGGAGATCAAAGAGAATGACAGTGTGTGTGAATGAGAGGGTCACAAAGATGGTGAGGGGTCTGGAGATGAGGAGGAGAGCCGGCAGGAGCTGGAAAATGCAAGCACAGGCTGAGTGTTTGTGTGTCAGTGCTCTGCACACAAACCACACACTCGTGTTCCTGAGTGAATGCTGAGACCTGCAAACAGAATAATAAGTTTATTAGAACCCAGCTTTTTGGGGTTTTTTGAGGTGCAATTTGCTGCAGTGACAGTTTTGGGGAGCAGCAGCAGCTGCTCAGGCAGGAAGGGCTGCACCTCTCGAGGAAAGTGGAAACCAAAACGTTAAATAATTACAACCTCTTGCAGTCACACACTCTGCAGAAAGAGTTCTGACAGCAACACATCATTCTTTTCTTCCCTGATTTGCATCCTGAAAAGCCTGGGTTATTCCCTGGGATGCCACAACGTGCTGGGCTTTGTTTTCCACCTCCATGTGGGGGCATTTCCTGCCTTCTCATCACCAGTGAGAGGGTGTGTGTTCCTCTGGGAAATCGTGCACTGCTCAAGTCCTGACTCCTGTCCCTCCTCCATGGGAGGCCAGAGGTGGAGAGATAACACTGTGGCCACATTGGGGAAAGGAAAATGAGGAGAAAGCGCCTCTTTGTAGTGATGGTACATGGCCCAGGTTCCCACATCCCTGAGCATCCAGTGGCTTGTCAGGCAGGAGGAAAGGGGTACACAACACTCTCCTCACAGCTGGCTGAGGAATGTATAACCATTACATTTATTCTCTAGACACACCAAGCTTGAGCAGGGCCTGCTCAGAGCTCTAACACATCCTACAACTGTGTGTATAATGATTTTAACAACACCAGCTCCGTGGCTGTTACTCCATTCCACACACATTCACTGCTTTTGCAGTGGGGGATTATAATGAAGAAAACCAGCTTCACAAAATAAATAATAATGATAATAGTTATAACAATGATTATGATGGTAATAATAACCCAAAACCAAATAAAACACAAACAAACAAACAAAAAACCCACACCTTTTGGCCCAAAATTTAAAGGAGAATGTAGATTATCTCTCAGGAGGATGTTTGTTAGCTGCAAGGCAGAATTATGGCAAACAAGTGTAGGTCTGGCAGGCCTTGACCAGCTCTACAGAGGAAACGTGGTGTGCACACACCAAAGCATTCCCATATCCCCTGGAAGAGACAGTTGGGAAATGCAGGATGCTTAAATTCCTCTTTCTAGGGGAGTTTGACTGAAGAGACAGGAACTTGTGTGTATTCCCAAGTTTCATTCAGCTGAGCTCCTGAATATCCTGCAAACCTCATGGGGACCTGGAGGCTTCCGCTGCACTCGAGGGCTTTTTATCTGACGTGCAGAAAAACCCATCTGTGCCACATCAAAATCACTTCCATTTCAAGCAAATATAAATTTATTACTTCTCAGAATTACATTTCAGTTTTGGCTCAGCTACTTTGCTGTTTATTAAAAGAACCTTACAATCAGTTTTTCTTCAGGGTTAAAACCCCAGACATCCCTTCCAATCTTGTTGAACTATGAGAGTCAATTGGTATGAGTCACTTCATTCTTCAATGACTGTTTTCATGGATGTGATTTCAACTATTGCCAAAGGTTTTTAATTAAAGTCACCCTTGTCATGCAAATATTTAATTTGTATTGATATATTTTTAGCCATAAACCGTCATCTTGATGCTCAGAAAAGGCTCTTTAAAATTCATAAGCCTATTTTAAATACAAGGCTGACACAGTGTTAGTTGTGACATGAGGTATCTGTCAGTCAGTCAGTCACTCTCTGCTGAGGCTCCAGAGGTGAAATTCTAGCTCAGAGTGCTTCAGAACAGCAGAGGTTTTTGCCAGGCTTGTGCAGCTTCAGTAAAGTATGAAGAAAAATAACGTTTGATAGAAGTAGGGTTGCAAAATCTTGCAATTTTTCCTGAGTCTCATGGTCACAACTGTGTTTCTCAGAGGCTGAGCTGGTGGAGTCACCCTTCTGCAGAAATAGCTGAAGTTTTTCTTTTCTGAAGAATTATTCTGGTTCTAGCCTTCAGCACTGCAAATAAACGCTTTAATATGAAAACTTTCAAGGGCCAGAATCCAAAAGTGAGCAGAAATAGCTTGATACAGCCATCTTTCTTTTTTTTTTTTACTTTTCTCCCTGGCACAGCAATGAAATAGAGTAGTTGTAGAATATCTGACTTTTGAGTTATGATTAGAGAAAGCCAACTGACCTGATCTGGTGCTGAGTGGGAAGCAGGAGTAGATGGCCTCTGGAAGTCTCTTCCAGCCTATGCTGGAAAAAATTCAATTATTTGAAAGTCATCTTCACAATATGTTATAATCTTGAGGCTTGCACATTAAAAATCAGTATTTTTTCTTCTCTAGACCCTGAAGAAGGTCTCTACTCACTATGCTTCCATAGTTCCTGTTGTATAATCCGCCTCCTCTGAGGGGGACTGTGCTGTGCCTTGGAGAAAGGACAAAACACTGAATGTCAAAAAACCTTTGTTTTGGCTTCTGTTTCTTGGGATATTTAAGGATTGTAGAATGGTCTGGGTTGAAAGGCACCTTAAACTCATCCAGTCCCACCCCCTGCCATGGGCAGGGACACCTTCCACTAGCCCAGTTTGCTCCAAGCCCCGTCCAACCTGGCCTTGGACACTTCCAGGGATGGGGCAGATGAACTGCTGGAAGTGGTTGCATTTCCCAGGACTGACCAGATCTCACAGAAAAAGCTCTCTGCAATTGAATATTTCTGAAGTAATTTCTTTTAATATGGATTCTCCACTGTGTAATAGTATAATTGACCCAAAAAAAGAATTAATAAAACCTTATGTCTCTACCCAGTCACTGAGGTTTATAAAACTCAGAGAAAATCCTGTATCAAATGGTTGAAAATGCCCAATAGAGTCTGTAATTTTTAGGGGACCCTAACAGTGTACGGACAGCACAACCTCAGAGCTCTAATTTCTGCAAGAACGGGGGCAGAAAACAAAGCCTTTGAAAGTGGGGACACAGAAAGAGTAAGTGATGAGTCCAGCTACAAGAGGCACAAATCTTTTCTCATGTCCCATTTTCCTCGTGCAGCAGAAAGGCCAGAGGAGGTGTTTTGATCCTGGAGAGCAGCTCCTGCAGAGGGCCCAGCTCAGCTCCAGCCTGGCACAGAGCTGTGCCTGCTCCTGTCCCCTGGCACTGCCCCCTGGAATGGTGTCAGCCCTGACCCCTGGCTGTACCCACGGGGGTTTGACCTCCCTTGGTGTAGCTCTGCCCTGGCACACAAGTGTTTGTTGCAGGTCCCTCTCATGGGATCCTCAGGAGCAGAGGGAAAGCACAGACTCACCCCCGGAGGCAGGTGGTGCAGGTGAGGAGCTGCCTTTGCTCTCCCTGTCCCCTGTCTCTAATTCACTTTTTGCCCAGCCAGTGGGGTCTGAACCTGCCCGGAGCTGCTGAGCCTCACCAAGTGGTGATGGAGCACTGCTGGGATAGAAAGCCTGTGCAGATTAGAGTGTGCAAATTAAACCTGGGCTACAGATAATTGCATCTCAATAGCCTTTCCTCCCTCATTTGCCATCCTCTAACCTCGCCCTGAGGCCACGGGGCACAGATAACGATTAGGCATCTGTTGTGCCTTGAACCACAACAGCTTTGACTTCGATACACACACCAAGTGTTGCTGTTACCTCGTGTGCTCCCTTTCCCTTGTGTTCGCTGTCCCCCACCTGAAACTCCCACTGTAAACATTTTGGGCTAAAACTAACGCTTAGTTGTACTTTCAGCGTGCATAGAAAAATGGGCAGTGGCATTTTAGGCTGCTGTAAAACCAACACAAAATAAACCTGAAGGCTCATCAGCTCTTCTGTGGCGCTGGGGAAGCTCCTCCCCGAGCGCTCTGTGAGTCATTCCAGTTAATGCTGGGTTTGTACATCGTGTTTGATAAGTTCTGTGCAAGGAAAAGATGAAATCTGTGGCAAAACGGGGGCATAAATCATTCATAAGGTGGTTACAAATGCGTGTCATTCCAACTGCTGCTGCTTCTTCTTGCTGAGACCTAATTTTTCTAATGATGTAGGCGAAAGGCACCCCCTGAAGTGCTTAATAACATCACACTGATTTTTCCTATGGTGTGGCTGGTCTCACAGAGCCTGATTTTACATCAAATTCACTATGTCTGTGCTGAAGATGATTATACATCAAACCAATAGCTGAAGTAGATGGAGCTAAAACCAAGCTGACAATCTGTATACGGCTTCTTAAAACAGTTAAATGGGGGAACAAAGGCAGTAAAAGCCTAAGAGAGAACTTTGTTGCTTTTCGTTTCCTTACAAAGATTGCTGATAAAGGGCTTTTTCGGAGTGGGGTGGGGGTTACAAACAAAAACATTCTTGGAGCTTTTGACTGTGAAACAGCAGAGAAAGCCAAGAAGATTTCAGATTTCAGAATGCATTTCTGTTCGGTTCGAAGATTATTCTTTTCTTTTTTTAATTTTTTTTGCAGCCACATTTAATATTCTGTGCCTGTTTGAAGTGCATTTAAACACAGAGCATATGCAGACACGCTTCCTAAAGATTGGCTCTTTGTCTGGTCATGAAGAGAGCATGCCTACAGAAATGTGTGGCCACACACAGCAGGGAAGGAACACTGTTTGCAAGCTCTACTGCAGGAATTTTGTTTTAGCTTAGGAAATCTGGTCCTCCCTTTGCTTTGGGGAGTGATCCTGACTTTGCTGCTCAGGTGCCCTTTGAGACAAGCTCATAGAATGTACCGTGAGAATATATCATTATCTCAAGAGGTGCTTTGGGAAACAGAAAACCTGCAACAGTGTTGGGTTTTTTAACATCCAGCAGCAAGGCAGAGATTCCCAGGATAGAACCCTTTGGTCTAATCAAAGGTTAATTGAGTCTGCACTGTCAGGCTGAGGGGAACAGAGTGGGATTTTAGAGAGCAGCATCAAAGAAGCACCATGTAGTAATTTGCAGAGCCTGTCAGCTGGTTGACAGAAGTGTGCTGAGCTCTTTCTAAAACGAGCTTTTCTTATTAATAATGCTTGTGGTCTCTCTAATTATCTGCTCATTGTTCTATAAAAGACTAAGCAGGTTTTTTAGCATTCCAACTAAGAAATCAGAATGTGCTGGTAATATAGCAATATAATAACATATAGGCTGGCCCCAGCACTGTCTGCAACAGCTGGTGTCTCCCTCTAGGCCAGCCTAGACCCCATCTGCCTCTCCAGACAGAGAACACGAGCCTTCATTTATTCCCTTCTTTATGCAGCTCACAGCATCTTCTGATGAACCAGTCAGCTGGTTTGTTCCTCTGCTTCTTTCTTACCTCTGTTCTCCAAGTAACAGTGGGGATAAAATGACAGGTATTTCGAATAAACAAGTGCTTTTGGGTTTCAACAAAAAAGCAAGGGAAGTTTTTCTTTTCAGAGGAAGGCAACAGGAGCATTTCGTGTCCTCCTGTCTTGCCACGTGCCTGTGGAAAGCCACAGGGGTGTAGGGAGGGAATTAAAAGTTAGCAGTTTGTACTTGAAGGCCACTTCTGCCCGAACAGGAATTGTTCCTGTTGTGAGAAATAAAAATACTTTTTTTTCATATAAATAGGAGTATCGTGAAGTTGTAGGATATCCAAGTTCCAAGACCTGAACTTGGGTATCAAAGTCTCTTTCGGCAGGATAAGGGAAATGAGAAAATTCTTTACAAATTAAATCTTTTAGGGCCATTTTGCACACGAGGTTCCTTTTCTCTCTGGGCTAAGAACAAAGGAAGATCCATCACCTTTGACAGGGGATGGCTTGGAGCCCATTGAGAAAAAGGGAAAGCCCCTTTTCAGAGGAAAGAAACCTTTTTAGGTAAAGATGAATACATTAAAACTTTTCTGAAAAGGGTGGGATTTTGTGAAAGTATAAAATGTATGGAATTTAAACCGAAGGTGTCTTTTTCCCTGGAAACTCGGTATGAGAAAGACCCAATGCGTTGAATAAATTCTTCCTTGTTTCTTTGTTCCCTAAGTTTATGACGTCTTTCAAAATTTAAAGAGAGGGATATTTCCCACACTGTGTCTCACAAATCCCATTCTCCTCTCCTTGGCTGGAATTCACAGTTTAGCAGATAATTCACCTGGCACTGGCCAGCATTTCACTCAGCTCAGAATCCTGTGCCTTCCACCAGCCTCTGAACTGCAGCTCTTGCAGGGATCAGTGAAAATATATTGATTTCAAAGCCTGTTAGGACTGTTTGCCTCAACTCTGGTATAACACGTTCCCACAGTGTGGATTAACGCGGCCTTTGGAAAATGAGTGTCAAACATTTGTTTTCAGAGGTTGCAGTGTTTGCCTTCGCCTTTATTCACACAGTTATCACTGCTAATGTTTCCTGGGCAGTGCACACTCAGTGAGGTCAATAATTGCTGGCTATACATCCAAACATTTCAAAGATGCTGCACTCAGAGCACCTTTAGCATGTCTGTTATCCCAGAATCACAGAATAATTGGGGTTGGAAGGGATCTCTGCCAAGGCAGGGTCACCTGGAGCAGGTGACATAGCGACACATCCAGGTGGGTTTGGAATGTCTCCAGACAGGGAGACCCCACACCCCCCCGGCAGCTGTTCCTGTGCTCTGCCACCCTCCATGGAAAGAAGTTCTTCCTCACGGTGAGGTGGAACTTGTTGTGTTTCAGTTTATGGCCACTGCTCCTCGTCCTGTCACTGGTACCACTGAAGAGCCTGGCACCATCCTCTGACAGCCCCTGGAGATATTTGTGTGGACCCATGAGATCCCATCTCAGCCTTCTCTTCTCTAGTCTAAACACCTCCTTGTTTGCAAGACTGACTTTGTTAAGCTCTCAACAATCATTTGTGCTTTTACAGTAGTAATTTGAATTTTTCTTCTGATGGGGATACGGCAATAAGTCAAACTCCTTCCAAAATGTAAATCCATCAGTGTGGTTACCAGTTTCTCACTCCCAAAGTCTTGCTCTCTTTGTGGTTTTATTTCAAATGCCTCCAGTTTGGGGATGATTTTTATCAAATGTACTTCATGCAAATTAAATATAACCAGTAATTTGCTACTGGCATTTTTTCTGTCTGGAATTGACAGCATTCCCTTCATCATTTTTCTCACTTTGTCACCCAATACTGTTGTATTCCAGCACCTCCTACATCAAATTAACAGTAGTAATGAAATTATTCACACATTTATGAGCCTGAGACACTAACTCTCCTCACCTTTTGGGTAAAATCTCACTTTAGGCTAAATTGAGAGAGTTAATTTTTCATATTTTCATTCTCATATAGACAAATAGTTGATTGGTGTTTTTTGCTTCTGAAGAGTGTTTGATTTAGGCCCGTGGTGGTTTTTCTGGATGCCTGGTAACAAACTGATGTGTGGATCATCAGTGCTACCAAAAAGTGATTTTTGAAGTACTGTGGTGAAAAAACCCTAAATATGATGGGTTTTCCTGGTGTCTTGGCTTGTCCAAAACAGAGTTTGCCAATGACCCTCTTTGGTTTCTCCTCTGGCAATTGGGCAAATGTAACTTGCACAATGGTCAACCACAGTAAATATATTTTTGGATCATTGTCTGCAACAATAATTAATTCTTAGGATTTAGAAACCAAGGTGTTTTCTCTTGTTGCTTTGATGACCCAGACACAGTGCAAGGGTTCACAGTACAATTCACTAATAATTGTCATTAACAATTCACATTAATTGTCATAATCTGCTGCAAATAAAAATATCTCTGCTTTTTGGCAGAGCTCTGTTATTTCATCTACTGCACTTATAGATGCTTTCCAAGTGTTTTCTGAGAATCAGACTGTGCTTTTAACAGAATTTGCTTCCAAATTTATTTTTACTCTTCCTCATTGATTTTGTACATAATATGACTACATAAAATAATAATAATAAATATAGACAATAGCTACATGGATAACATCAAAACAATACTCAGAAATTTCTATTTAACTGCTTTACCCCAGCCCTACTCTGCAGCTCCAAACAGCAGAAGTTGTTGGCACCCTTTGTATGACACAATTTAAACAGTGTGTGTTTTGGGTGTTTTGGATGCTGACAGAAAGATTACAGGGGTTTCACTCTGACCTTGGCCAGAAATGTGTGTGTGAGCAGTTGTGCATCAGCAGGGAAAGGTGAGGAGTGTGTGGGTCAGGATTTGGAGGCAGAACCTCCAAAAGACACCATTTCACCTCAACCCAAGGAGAAATGTAGAAATTCGTGCCAGCTTTCCTGCTGATCTGAATGTCCTCAGCTTTAAATGGACACAATGGAAATAAATGCCATTCCTGGGGCAGAAAATTGCTTTTTTTTGTGGGGGCTTGGACCCATCTTCTCTTCCCCTCACCTAGTCCAAAACACAGATGGCCAGGGTACGGTGGTAACCCTCAGGCATCAGGTGGGTTTTTTGGCCAACACAAGTGCAGAGAAAATACTCTGGCCTCCTTTGTCAGTCAGGCTGTATTTCCAAGCCATGCCTACTTTTTTCTTCCATAGTTCTCATATCCAATTCCCCTGGAATGCAGCACATACACGTATATACACACACACTTCAGATATCTACATGTGATCTTGTCCAGGAAACCCACTCCTAAGCTTCTCTCATGTTTTCTCAGTTACCAAAAAAATTCTCTTGCCAGGTTTTCCAGAATCTGCTTTATTTACTGACTAAGATAATGATGCATATGAGACTTCCAAAGAGAAAGGATGGAAAAGTAGGAAATTATCAGTTCAGGTCCATTCACAAAGGCCAATTAGAATAAGAAAAGCAGTTTTTTAAGAGGACTAGATGATAAGAGGCTGACATGCTGTCTCACCCTCACTGCCTCCCATCTGGGAGAAGGCATAATCCCTCTGTACTTCCCTTGGAAATAGAATTTTACAAAGGTAAATGTATTTTACTAGAGGAAATACTTCCCAGTGTTTTAAGTGTCCCTTTATTAAAGCCAAGGAGCTAAAAAACAAACATGAGAAGCAATACAGGGCAGCTGGTGTTTGTCCTGTGAGCAACAACCAATTTCCTCTCTGGTTTTGCTCCAGGGGTGCCTTCCCTGACCCTATTCCTGTAATAACACTCCTCCCGTCCCTAAATTTGGGGAATTATACACTTTACTCTAATTGGGATGTTTTGAAAGACACATAAGGGCAGAGATCCCACCTACTCGCAAGATCCAAGGGTTCTTCTCAGAATGCAGATTTTTCCATGCATCCCACCACCAAAATAATTATTTCTGGCTTTCCCCCACACTGTAGAGCTTGTGGTCTTTGCCAGGTGAATATTGCATCTCACCTCAAGGTGGATTTATTTCATCAGTGCTGCCTGTATATCACTTGCAAAGCACTTAGGTACCCTTCAGGGTGAAATCTGCTGCATTCTGCTTTATTTCATATTGTGTCCTTGCCTAGATCCTTGAAAGTTTTTTATTACTTGGCATATGTTGGTTAGGGTTTTTTTTTTCCCCCTATAATCAGTTTAAATGCAATGTGTCCCTTGTCCAAGTTAATTACATGGTTGGGTTAATGACTCAGTGCTTCAGGCACTTGAGTGAGGAACTTAGCCAGTCACTAACACGTTGGCTATTTTATTGCCTCTAAACTGAAATTTCCTTCCAAAACCTTAACTCCAAAGTGGTTACTTTCATCAGAGTCAGGTGAAGGTAGAAGATGCCAGTCAAAGCTCTTTTCTTATGCAGAAATTACTGAATGAGGTGTTTGGCAAACTAAGAGTCAAGGGATTTATATTGAATTAAATCAATGTGACAGGGGGCTGAATTCCTTCTGTTTGGGGTGGCAACTGCTGGCTGGAAATGAGAGCACTGAAAAAAGCAGCTACAAAGCCTCTGTGGAATATTTCACATAAAACTACGTCAGAACATATTTTGGGGTGAAAAAAACCCCGTGTAACTCAGAAACCATAAACCCCCCAGTCAACTTGAGCCAGAACAGCCAGAAGACACTGAGCAACACTTTTTTAAGCTGTGGTTTGTGGGAAACAGGCTTTACGTTCGCTTCTGGGAGACAGATGCCCATCCATCGCTGCTTCATCCTTCAGCACCTTGGAAAACCCCCTTCTCCTAAAAAAAAAAAAAAAATAGACGCCACTGACCACTGGAGGCGTTTTTTCCTTTGAGCACAAGGAGCAGAGGAAGGGAAGGGGAAGGTCGGGATGCAGATCTCACCGTGGTGCTAATTATCGAGCCGATTAGCAGCTATTTCGATTAGCTGGTGTTCAGGGCCACTTACTGCCAGAATTGTGGCAGTTCTAGCTAAATGAAATATTTGTTTCAGGCAGCTCCACTCCCCTTCCCAGGTGAGGCAGTTCTGGGCGAGCCTGAAAGCATCTCTGTTTGTACTGAGCGTCCCAAAGGCAATGTTTGTTTTCTTTGTTTCGGCAGACAGAGGAATTGGTTCTCTCATGTTTTATTCATGAAAGTGTGCCTTGTGAACGCGGCCTCCGATATGTATTGGAGGCAAAAATATCACTAACAGTAATGCCTGAAAGACTCTTTGCTTGTGCAACAAATGGGCACACAAATTAAATTAGCGCTGTTAATGCATGCCCACTCCATAATCGCAGCCCCGTTTGGAATGCTGCTGGAGCAATTATCTCCTGGTTCAGAATTGCAAATCAGGGGTTCGTTTTAATCAGGAAAGTAGGACATCTCATCTCAAACAAAGACAGTAGCACAGGTCTGTGGCGTGTCTGACAAATTACTGTCGGGTTGGCAGAATGTATCAAATTACCCTCTCTTGACACCCAGCCTCCAAATGAAGCTCCAGCTAAGCAGTGCTTCCCTTTGTTCGGTCCCAGCAGTCGTATTTGGTGTCAGAACCGCTAATTAGAGCAAAGTTTCTTTATTTTCTTGTGTATGGCTTTGTCATCCCAGCTAGATGCAGCCCTTCTGTTCACCTGCAGAAATTATCAGAGACAATGCAAAGCAGTTATTCAGATGGTGATATCCTGTCCTTATTTAGTTGTCTCAGCCCAGAAATGTCTAGGTTTCAGCGCAGGGTGGCAGCTGAACTCACCCAAGCAGATGCACCAGGGCATCACATCGGTTCATCTTTCCTGGAGCAAAGGTTTGTGGAGTCCCTCAGAGCCACAGTCAGAGTGTCAAAATTGGTGTGAGCTGTGGTTTAACATCACCACTACCAACCAGAGTCCAGCATCACCACGGCCCTGGGAGGGACAAAACAGGGATCAGAGGTGGCTCAAACTCAGATTCCCAGGAGGGAAATTCCCGTCCACTGGCTCGCAGGGACAGGCTGGTTCTGCCCCTGTTCTGCCTCAGCAGTGAGTGATGTTCCCTCCTCACACCTGACGTGCTGCCCCTTCCCTCTTGCAGGTTCCTGCTCCATGGAAGAACAAATCCCAGTCCATCCGGTTCTTCAGGTTTCAGAAAAGGTGCCAGACTGGTTCAGGAAGCCCAGACAGGCACGTACATTCCCATCTTGGCCCCAAAGGCACTGACTTGTGGCAGACTGAGCTCCTGAGTGTCGCTTGTGCCTTTGAAAATCTTTCCCAAACCCCTTTTGTTCAGCTCTCCACATCATTTCGTCGTGACTGAAAACTCGACTCGAGATCTTATACTGACAAATCACTATTTCACAACTGATATGATGTATTTTTATGTCCACACACTGGAAAGGAAAACCAGTTTTTCATGAAGTAAGCTGAGTGCCAAGCCAGGGGTGACATCCTGCTTCCCACCCAAGCTTAAGTAATCTGATGTGACTGAAGATTTATTTATTTCATGCCACCATTCACATTGTTTGTGCACACGAAACAGCTCCCAGGGAAAACAGAGCCCTGCACTTTGCAGGAGCCGAGTGGCTTTTGAAGGTCACTAAGGCAAAAGTGTTTTTTTTTATTTTCATTGCATTGTTAACATGTCCCCGGACACAAGTTTCAGCCAAACACTTTCACGGAGAATTAAACTCTGCTAGAAACCAGGAACTGACTACCCTGCCATGCACATGCAGAACACAGGGAAACACAGCTCAGGAAATGGGAGAACTTTAGAGCAGGGATGTCTCCTCAGCTCTAAAAATAGCACCATTAACGAGGTCTATAACATGAAAAAGCATCGAGTGCAGCCACCATTTCTCCTGAGGTTTAGCACAGGCCCTTCTACCTTCCTAATGCTTCCCAAATATTTCACCTTTCGGTATCAGAACTTGAAAATTTTATGTTCTCAGGGGAAATTAGTTTAAAATAGGTCTTTGACTGAGAGTTTCTGTTCTCAAAACTCAGCAGTGACCGAGGAGGCTGCACGTTGCACAGGGAGCTGCTTCTCAGAGCAGGTCTAAGACATTTCATCTGAATTAGCAACTCAGAGAAATTCTCCTGACAGGCCCAAGCAGGTCCAAGAAGCAACCCCAAGGGAAATAACTTTTCCTCCCTTTCTCTCTCCAGGCAGCAGAGCAGCTGCAGATCTAGTCTTCCATGAAGCCTTGTTCAGCTCCAGAGCCACTTCAGAATGAACCAATATTAAAGCTCCTGTTTTCTTGGTTACACAGGAGCAGTGTGAGACCAAATGACAACAAAAATCCAATGAACCCTGAGGAAAATAAACAGAAAGATCAAGAACTGATCAAAGGACCTTGTTGCAAATATTCATGGGCTGTTTATGCCAGAGATCACACACATGACCTACAGGAATTAAAACTCATAAAAACTGTAAATTCCTTTAAGGAAGGGAATAAGGATTTTTATTATAGCTATGTGCCTATATGCAAATACATATGCATATATATACATGTATATATGAATTTATTATGCCAGCTATTAGGATTTAGTTGAAAGTCTAGCTGTGTTTGATGTTCTTAAAATCCTTTGAGTCAATGGATTATGGGAGAATCCAAACTTTTGAAGTTCTTCCTAACTTAAAACACAAATGCAGTTTTTATGATTCAATGCAAAATTCATGCGGAAGAACCTAAAGACTTTGAGATCCAGAACACACACAAAAAGCCCAAGTAAGTAATTTTGTTTTAAAACAGGATTTTAAGCCAATTTGAGCGATTTCATGGCAGTGGCAAATAGTTCTACACATTTTGCTGTCAGCAAGTTTGTATGATGTCCCCTACTCTGATCCCCAGACTTCAGAAACTCCCATATTTGATGGTACCAACATCCCTGTTTTTTTTATTCCATTTAATGTCAGAACTTCCAAGGTGAGGCGCTCAGTGGACACACTGCTCTCCATCCCTCCAACACACAGGGTCCAAATGAAAGACTTTGATGTTCCCTCACCTGAAACCTATAGCCATGCCAGAGCAGATGACTCCTGTGTCCTCTCCCAGTGAACAGCCAGTGGTCAGGGACATGTTTTTACTCCCTGTTGATGTTTATTTAACTCCATTACCTGTACAAGTTTGCATAAATAGCTGGTGGTTTGCAGTGACATGAGCACATGCAGGTGCAGTTCTCAGTGGCTTAGGGTGATGAAATCTGGGCTGTTCAGACTCTCCCAACCCTCCACCCTTCTCTTATGCTAGTGCTCATGTGAATTAAACACAGGGTGAGCCTCTTCAGGCAGCTGATCTGGCTGAAAACTGACTCTTCCTGGGTTTTTTTAATGGATTAACTTCAGCATCAGCTTTCAGCTCAGTGACCTCCCTGAACTGGCTCACCAGGGGCCACCCAGGAGCTTTTGATGGCACCTTGCCCTGTGACTGATTTATCACGGGATGGTTTGGGTTGGAAGGGAAGTCAAAGCTCATCCAGTTCACCCCTGCCATGGGCAGGGACACCTTCCACTCTCTCAGCTTGCTCCAAGACCCATCCTTGGCCTTGAACACTTGCAGGGATAGAGCACCAACCTTTGCCAGGGCCTCCCCACCCTCACAGCCAAGAATTTCTTCCTAATATCTGATCTAAATCTATTCTCTGTCAGTTTGAAGCCATTCCCACCTGTCCTGTCACTTCAGGCCCTTGTGAATAGTCTCTCTCCACCTTCCCTGTAGCTCCTTTCAGGAGCCATAAATAAATGTATTTGTTTGCATTCTCCCTGCCCTACTTGAGTTACAATTCTGTTTAAAGCAACTGTGGGAAAACCACATGTTTTTCATCCTGGGAAACAAGGCAAAAGGACACTTTACGGATGTCCATGTCTTCCCATCATATACTCTGGATCATCCAAAGCACACCAGAGTGAATCCTATTCCAGCTGCAGGAGCCAAATGGCAGCTGGTATCCCAGGGGCCAGGAAAATCCAAATCATCTTTCAGCAGCCAGTGGTAAGTGCCTGGCATGATCTGTGGGCTGAAATGCTGGGCTTCCAAAGACCATGTGACATTTAAACAGATATTTTAGGATTCCCCATCTCTCCCAAAGCAAGTGTACTCTGTGGGGCTGCAGGGGGACACACCACCTCTGATCCTGGGAAAACAAAACCCGGGGAAGAGCTGGATGGGAAATCAGATGGTGAGAGGGAAATAAATGTGAAGACAGCTAGGGAAAATGCCAGCAGCAAGACTCCAGAAGCCAAAGTGTACAGAACACCCCAGGTTTTCTGAACCTCTCAATGACAGACATGGAACAGAAGGCTCGTGCTGTCTGGAGCTATTTAGTGTAGAGCCATAGGGCATAAACTCTGCTCTAAATATTCCTTTATCCTGGCAGGATGAATTCCTACTACTAAGGTTATTCAATACTCGTTTCAGAGGGGCTGCCTTGGGTCATGACATGCACTGGTAGTCACGGCTCTCAGATTAAACAAAAGGAATAACAGGAGCTGCTGAGAGCAAGGAGTGTTTTCAGACCAGACACAACACCACAGAATCCCACTCCACCTGTGGGAGAACTGTGCTGTGGCGCTGTTTTGTTTCTCCCAGCAGTGCTGCTGCTTCTTCAGTGTGCAGGCACAGAGAAATAGTTAACTCTCAACCACGTCCATGGGGCTTCTAGTACAGGTGGAGCAAAATACCTGTCAAATATTAGCAAAAGGCATTTTGAGGGAGAAAACGGCCTAAGGAACAGGGTGTCCTGCACACAGGCCTTTGTGCCATCCACAAGGCAGAGAGAAGTGTATTTAGTGTGATTCTGTGACTGGCTTCTTGGATCATTCCAACCGCTACCCCACACGTTGCTCTCTTCTTACAGAGTTCAGGGTTTGCCTCCCTAAATTCATTCATTTCCAACATAATTTTGCCTGTTTCTCTGACAACTCCCCACAGGCACTGGCAGAGAACTAGGCTGGCCAGTATCAATGTTCCCTGCTCTAATGAAATCTGATTTTCACTTTGGCATTCTGTGGTGAAATATAAGCAAAACTTCCACTTTCAAAGCGCAGAGAGGGACCCACCATTGTGAAATTATCATTAAAATGTTAAAAAGTTCTTCTGCTCCAAGAAAACTACAACCTGCTAATTTACATATTAATAGCATGAATTATGCTCAGGAAGATAAAAAAATGCAATCTTTGGCCAGATGCAGAGAATTAATTACAGCAAGAGAAAGGATCCTATGAAATACACAGAGCAAGCTCTGAATCCTCTGAAAGAATATTGTTGTCAGTCGAGTTTGAGCGTGTGGCATAACTGATTTCAACTGATGTCTGTGCCAAATTAAGAATGAAGGAGCAGGAATATTAACAGAAATACTTAGTTACTGAAAAGAGCTCCCAGTCCTGAAGACTGGAGACTAGTCAGTGCTTCTTTATCCAGAATATTTCACCCCAGGTGGCACTTCTGCATGGTCAGTTATACCTGAGGAATAGGTAACTGAGGGAAGAGTTGTGAAACATCTATTTATCTCTCTATCTCTATTCTTAAACAGTTGCTTCATCACTGCATTATTTAACAAGAAACCCGTGTGACTGTGAACACACACCCACCCTTTTCAGTTTATTAGAATTCTTTGAGCTAACACAGACCTAAGAGAAAGACAACCCTTTACAGTTTATGTCTGCCTTTCAAAAGCACCCTGAGGAAGCTCCTGATGTAGGTATTTGTGTCCTTCCCTGTCATGGTAGAGATAGAGTTAAGATTGTATGTAATGTATTATACTATTTATTTGTTGTATAGTCCTGTAATATATTCCTTCCCCCCATATTGAGTCTTGTGTTTTTTGTCTGGAAAACCCATCTCACATGGGGTTGAGATGTGGGAGGGGGGCTAGGAATCAGAAATTGGATTTTGAGGCTGTTCAAACCATGACATTCCCTCACATGTACTCTCAGGGAGCTCCACCAGGAGCTGGCAGCTGGTCAAGATGTAAAATACAAAGTGTTGATGAAGACATTTCTCACTGACAGGCCCCTGAGAAGCACGAAGTCTCTGTGTAGCACCCACAGATGTTATTGGAGATGTTATTGGAGATGTTATTGGATTCACCGAGTTTTGAATGAGGTCCTACAACCACCCCTGATTTGTAAGAATACAGATATATGTTTAAACCCCAGGAATGCACCTATGTATTTTAAATTATTCCCTCAAGTCACTTTGCTGCCATTCAATTCCCTCTGGCTCACCAGCTTCCCAGCCACCCCCAGGACCTTTGCTAGATCCCATTGCCTGATGTCCTTGTTGGGAATGGTTGTCTCTTCTCACCCCTTTGTTTTTATATTGTTTCCCCTTCCTAGTTCCCCATTATGAGCATGGCCAAGAGGTCTGATCTCAGAGCTGAGAATTATTTCTCAGGCGTTATTTCTCAGCCTGGCACCCCAATTTCAGGCTTCCCTGGGCTGAGGGAGCTGGCAGGGTGCTCGTGAGGGATCTGGCCCTGGCAGTGCTGACACTGTCACGCTTCCAAGCTGCTGATACCCTAAAAAATCCCCTGGGTGTCAGTTCAGCCAGGGAAGTCAGCAAAGGCAAGCGTGTGCTCGTGTGCATTGCACAACCAGGGCCTTAAAACCTCCTCCAGCTCCAAAACCTGGATCACATCTTCCTGCTCTCAGGGAAAACCCAGACATTACACTCCTGGGGAGTGATTTGAAGACACAAGGCAGTGACTAAGCACTGATTTAGGGTTGGGAGAGGTGTCTCCCAGCACAGGCTCTTCCCACCCAGGTGTTTGTGGGATTTCTGGTCTGGCTGCTGTTTGCTAGAAAACCCTCTTTACCTGCTGATATTTCAAGTACTGTAATTCCTATTACAGTGCTCCAAATGCCCCCAGTGGTGTTTTACTGTGCCCTCAAACCTCCCAGCTTCCCTCTGCTCAGTCATTATCCCTCTAGAACAGGTTTTTGCCTTCTTCTCTCCTTACCATAATTATTGCCCCTATTCCTATCCCATATCCTGCCTTCAAACACTGTTTTTATTTCTGATATGGATTTCACTAAAATCTAAGGCATCCTCCAATACTTTTGTTAAAAGGTGATTTGCAGAAATAAATTGTTCTGTGCAACTAATCTGATCACAAAATAAAAATGCAGAGTAATTTCAGAATACTTGTTTTTCCTGAATAAATAGTTACACTGGGAATTAGGAGGACCAGAGATTTATGATTTGACAGACAAGATGTATTAAATATTAATGCTAATAGTAAATATAAAAAATAAACATTCAAATATATAAATGAATCATGGGAGTAGGGCTTTAGCTAGAAAAAGGGCAGGAAATAATTTTTTTTAACAAGAACTCCAGTATATTGAAAGGTGAATTTTTTTTTCAGTCATTATTAAGAATGATTGATTGATTGATTGATTGATTTAGATCTCAATACACTTCCTGTGGCTGGCAACTGCATTATGGCTGCTGCTAAATGTACTTCTGGAAAAAATAAATTTGAATAAAAAATAAAATTTTAATTCATTCAACTAAACACATGAGCTCTAGTTTTGTAATTAGCTTGAAAATTAAAACGACTATATCCCACTAAAATTTAATGGTTATCTGTTTTAAGGGGTAAGAGCTTTTCATAGTTTGACTATTATGGAGAATGTTATGAATATTTAAAAGAGATTGGCTTTTCTGCCCTTCCCCTGGGCCAGCTTACTTTCTCCCTTAATTAAAGATCAATTAATCACTTTGCACAGAATTGGGGGGAAAACTAAACATTCTAGAGCAGCATAAACTCAGTATTTTGGCAATTCCATCACTTTATTAAACAGCCTTTAGTCCAACTGCAATCTTAGCACCTTTGATGGTGCTATTAGGTCATCAAGTCTTACATAAATCATTGGCTTTATGACTTTCATCAAGGCAAGATTTTTTTCTCCACCTGAAAGGATAATTCCCAGCAAAACAAACCCTTGGCCATTTCTATTTCTGTATTTCCTTCTCTTAATATGGAATATTAGTCCTCATTTTTGAAGTGTTATTGCAAAGGAAGCTTCATGGTCAAAACCATGACGTTATTCCCACCACTGTTTTATTCTCCTGATGCCAACTGATGACGTTTTATGCAAACAACTGCATGTAAAATGGAAGTTTAATAATAAATACACTGATGTGTGATTTAAAATGTGACAGGAAGGTTTAAAAGAAATCTAGATGTGAGGGTTTTACACCTCGTTGTTGGAAAGATTTCTACAGTGCTCTGGCACTGAAAAACAGAATCTATTCTTGTGAAATCACTCAGAAAAAGAAAAGGTTGCACCAATAACCATAACTAATCCAGATCCTGTGAAAAAGGTTATTTTTTCACAGAATCACAGAATATTCTCAATTGGAAGAGACCCATTAGGATCATCAAAGTCCCACTCCTTTTGTTGCTGATTTGGACGTTGAAGTCAACTAAGACTATTCTCATAGAAGTTCTGGGAACTCATTTTCTACCCCACAAATAATGTAGGAAAACATGGCAGCACCAAATCTCATTAAACATATATTTTCAGCTCTCTTTCTCATGAAAATCAGTGTTCTACAGCTTGAAAAAGCTGCTCTGGAGGGAGAGGCAAGTGGTCCAAGTGGCCTGGGCAGCTCATAATGCCCAGCAGAGCAAGTGACCCTAAAGGAAAGACAAAGCCAGCCTGGATAAAACCTGGATTTATCAACTCCCCTGCTGACAGGACAACATAATTTAAAAAAATCTCGGAATGGATCTTAAAGGGAGGGGTGGATTTTCAGGCACTAATTAGGGGAGTAAACACGCAGTGAGTAAACTGCACTGGATTATGTGCTCCTAATCTTTGGGAAATCTCCGTGTTTACCAACAATCAGTCTACCAATGACATAACAAGGATTGTGTAATCTGGGAGCAGTTCAAAATGATGGGAAGTTATTTCAGTGTGCATGGACATCATGTTTCTGACACTTTGTGTGTGTATGAGGAGTCAGGGGGGTTGTTCCAGAAATGCCAGAGGAGAAAGAACACCCAACACTGAATCTCAGCAGGCAGTTGCAGGGCATTATCCATCCCTACAGGAAACTCTGAGCAAGTCAACAAACCCCTCCAGGACTCCTGACAGCTGAGTCTGAACAACTATAACTGATGCTGACATGTCTGAAACTTAAAAGATCTATTGGTCATAACAACAACCTCTCCATTGTCTTCAATAAACTTGGAACTTCATCCTCACTCCTAACTCACAGCTTCAGCATTTATCTCCCAAGACTCACACCCCTGAAGCTTTATTTCCCCCTCCAAGGTTTTAAGGATGTTTTGGTTCCCTGTGTGAAATGGTACTGGTTTGAAACGGCAAATTTCAAACCCTGGATTCATGACCAGGGAATGCTCAGTCTCTCTTTAAGACAATTTGTCATGGGCACCACTCAAAGAAAGGTTAGGATGTAATTAGCTCCTGGCAGTGGAGTGTTTCCAGACTGTGGGGTGCCAAACACCACAGTTGGTGTTGGTGTGGGGTGTCCCACAAACCAGGGGGTGGGTGTGGTGAGCCCAGGGAGAGAAACCACTGCTGCCCTGCTCAGGGCTTTCTGTGTCCTGTGTTAACCAGCACTTCATGCCCTCACACACATCCCTTGGCACAGGGAGCCACTCACTCCACAAACTCCATTTCTTGATAATCACTTTGATAATCACTGCACTTCCCTGCTGGAATAAAAGTCCACTTGGCAAGTGGAGGTAAGTGCTGTTGGAGAGAAGGTCCATCCCAGGGCAGCAGCACAGACATCTGGAAACCCGCTCAGACAGAGGGGACAGGGTGTGACAGGCTGTGGGGTGGCCGTGGTGTGAGCTGGTCATCTCAGCCATCAGAGCTCTCCCCCCAGCACTGGGCAGAGCAGCTCCTCCCAATCCCACTCACTCCTCCCATCCTGGCCAGCTGTGGCACCTGAGTTAGACTGCTTTGGACAGGAAATGTCTGGGCAGCTCACCAAGAGCTCTGGAACCTCTTGGAACCACAGAATCATTTACACTGGAAAAGACCTCCAAGATTGAGTCCAGCACTTGAACCATCACCAGCTTGTCAACCAGACCAGAGCACCGAGTGCCACAGTCAGTGTTTTGATGTTCCAGGGAGAGACCAGGACTCAGATTAACCTGTGAAACTTGGCCTTGCAAGAAAGTACTCAGTTAGCAATATACTTTTCTTCAGCACGTGGAGTTTATGCTGCCAATTTTTGCTGAACTCTGACTGAACGTGACGGTATGGGAGGAAATGTTTGTTGGGGTCTAGAGATGGTTTTCTATCCCCCAGCACCATCTGGCATGACAGTGGAAACTCTGAATGAACAAACATTATCATTCTGTCAGTCACTCATCCATCAGACAGAAGCTGAAACACTAATGGACTCATCATCTTTGTGGTTTGGCAATCAGGCACCACTTCAGTGTAACTGAGACAAAAGCCACAGATTAAGGTCCACAGCAGAAGTGGGCAACAGAATTAATGTATTCTTCAGTTTGAGGGTGCTGATGCAGGGAACAGAACTGGATGGGTTTGTGGTTTCTGTTTTTGGAGTGTGTTTTTTGCCCAAAGGTGTTGGGTTTGTCAGTTAAATTGCTGTGAGCTCTTTTTGGTTGTTGTTGTTTAAATTAAAAACAACGTTTAAACTAAACAAAAGGGAATGCTGAAGGGAACACAATGATACATTCACCTCTAGTGATTGATACATAGGTAGTGCTCGAACTGGCTGGCAACAGAAAGCAAAAGCACAGTAAAGTTTACTTTTCTATAATGCCTCAAAATTTCACACTGTTCAGGTGATGACATATTCAAGTGAGAAGCCAAATGAGCAGATAAAAAAAAGAAACCTAATGGTATAATTAGCTACTCTGTCATTTTTAAATGGCTGGAAGTGTAGGGATGAGAATCTCAGGTAACTGTGTTCTGCTTTTGTTCTGGTGCAGACAAGTTCAATGCAGTGCTTTCTCTCTTTCCTTTAACTGTTTTTAAAATGATGCAGTGAGTTATATTTATTGTCTCTGAGAATACACCAGCTTCAATCCATTCTGATCCCTGGAACTGAACAAACCCTCAGATGGGGCTCTGCGGGTGTTCACGGCTTGTTAATTCTGCTCCACAACCCTTTCCCTCGCCAGTTCTGCTCCCTGGTGTTGCTACAACCAAAATATTTGTGCCTTTGAATGCCTTTTGTTTGTTCTCATTGACAGCTGGAACATTTTCTGTGAGTGGCAGAAATACAAGAAGCACTGACACAGAAATTTCCAGCTGAAAATGTCCTTCCCTTCTGAGGGCATTTCTTGTTTTCTTTTGCTCTTTGCTTCTTAAAGTAGTCAGAAAATGTCAAGTTAGTCTCAGACTCTGAGATTCAAATCAGGAAAGCCAAGTGTGTAAGTCAGAGAGCATTTGGGATGCAAAGGGAAGGGATTGTTTATTCCACGGGTCAGCTCTGTCCCAGTTTTCCAAGATGACGTGGGACTCCCCTGAAAAGACCTCTTGTGCCTTTTCCAGAAGGATGGTTGCAGTCAATCAGGACACAATCAAGATCCCATGTCTGGCTTTGTGAGTCCTCTCACTGATTTGCAGGAGAGTTGTAACATTTTTGAGCATAAACTCATTTAGTCTCAGTGTCCCTCACACAGAACTTTGCCTTTGCACATCAGGACTGAGGGTTGCCTGCATTTATTTGTCTCAAACCCTGTCTGATTCTTCTTCCTGTTATAATGAAGTGTTTTGCTAAGCCATCATTTTTGCCATAAATATATTCCCTTGGCTGCATCTTAGTGGTGGATTATTTGCTCCAGAATCTTTTCTTTTCATCTCAGAGATGAATATACATTTCGGGACCAGGTTTTGAAATACCAGTTTGCTTCAGGAAACTTCTTATAAACAAGTCTTGGAAACCAGCACTAAATCAGTTTTGTATATTTTATTTCCCAAGGAATCAGTCCCACTTTGTTTATTGTCTAGCAAAACCCCCAGTAGATTGTAGAAACCAAGACTAAATCTGAAAAGAGCATTTTAAAAATACTGAAGCTGTCTTTCCCTGGCAATGGGGAAATACATTCCTTCACTTTAATATAAAAAAGAAATGCCACAATGGTAAAAAAAATGAAACTAAAACCAACTGAGGAGTTCATACATTTATTTCAAATTCCATAGCAAAATCTCAGCTGGTCACATTTGTTTCCAAAGTCATTTTTGTCCTGCAGCCACCAAATATTAAGGTATATAAGAGCATCAGGATATTCAACTGGAGATTTAACCACAATATTTAATCAGCAGTTTAAAACAAATGCAGCAAGCCTGAAGTCTCTGACAGCTGTGCCTGGAGGACTGTGAGCACAGCAGCACCAGAGCCTCCCCTCCTCAGTGACAGCAGAGTTCCAGCACACGAAAAGCCTGACACAACATTTTAGCAATCCCCGACCCATCCACAACAAGTGACACCCACGTGTCAGGACTTTTTTTTCCCAGAGAGAAAAGTCCAGTCAGGAGTGATTATTCACGCCCTGTTTCCTCCCAGCCCTCCATCACACACTGTGTGACCAACACTGGCTCCACGACCCTCTCCCCAAATGTCTTTGCTGCACCACACCTGCTCCTGAGCATCCCCTCCTCACCTACCTCACTCCATCAGGAAATGTTCAGCCACCTAAATAAGCTCCAAAAATCACCTTAGACCCTCGTGGTTACCTGAGACCAAGTCAGACTGGGTGTAACCCAGAAGGAGCCAAATGTTTCTGGAGCAGCAGGTGGAGGGTAGAAGGTGCAGCCTCGGGCACTAGAGGTGTGTGCAGGCTCCTCCATCACTCCTCTCAAGCCAAACTTTCCCTGTGTACCCCCAGAAAACTCATCAACAGCAGCAATTTAGTTTTAAAGTTCCACTGCAGGTTTTTGTTAATTCTTAAAACTTCCTTTTCCTGCTCACACTTCCAAACTTCCAGCGAGTCAGTTCAGAACATCAAAGGCTCTGAAGAGGGGAAAGGAAGATGAAAAAATTCTGTCTCCCTCAGCAGACACAAAGGCACCCCTTCAGATTCCTCAGCCAAATGCACTCCCTGCATACAGAGGTAAAATATGTAGGAATCCTCTTTGTGGGCTTTTCCCCACCAGAATCCACAATAGTTTCAGAATTTCAGCTCTGTTTGAAGGGATGAGGCAACCACCATGTTGCATCTCTTGCAGAGCAGTTTGTCATGAGATCTTTCTGCATCAAATTCAGAAATGTTAATGTCACAGACTCTTAAACATATTCCTGTGAGTCTAAAATGCTCAGTCACATCACCTGAAATTGCTGTTTGTGTCCCTAAAACCCCAGCCTGGCTCCATGCTTGGAATCCACGTTGGATTCCCAGCCCACTCACAAGCACAAGGTTGTCTGAGCTTCGAGATTTTGAGTTCCTCTTTTGATCAACTGGTAAAAGGGAGAAATGGGGCAATATGAAGTCATTGCATGTTAATGTTAAACATAAAAAGCTTAGGTTTTCTTTGAAACTAATGTTAAATGCTCCAATAAAACAGTTTTATCTTTCTACTCTTTGAAAATAAAGTTACTGGTGTAAATGGAGTTCAAATTTGATTTCTAGATGAGCCCACTGATGGTGTAAGCATTCAGGATCTTCTAATTAATGTTATAGAAAAATGTACTTAATTACTTCTTAAGCACTTACATCTGCATAAAGTTGCATTACACTGAATACATCATCATTTAAATCCATTACCTACATATAAATATGTATCAAATCTGCATTGCAAATGTCTTCATCCTCTGCTTTGTTAATCACAAATGTCATGTCTAAATTAATCCAAAATGTGCAATTCTGGCTTACTCACCAAATAGTTCTGTATTAAACAAAATACGTATTATAGGACAAAAATACAGTAAAATAAGAGGTGGAGGTTCTCAGGGTAGTATAAATTATTACCAAAGTCAACAGAATGACTCCCCTGAAAGCAGCTGTCAATGGCACCTGCTGTGACAGACTTCAGCAGCTCCAAGACAACATAAAAAATACATGGTTTAGCACTAAGAAAACCCATTTACAACTGTTTTCTTAAATTTTCATCTAGAATTAGTAAGTGCTGATTTGACTGCTCAAATGATGAGCTGGATACATTAAACCTGTTTTCTGGTGCCTAGATAATTCCCACTATAAGATCTGAGCTGCTTGTCTTAAATGCAAATGCACCTTGGTTAATATATGTAATGAATGTCTGTGTACAATGGCACTGTTTCATTTCGGTTCATCTGGAGTCAAGTTAATAAAAGGTTTGTTTAATTAAATGCAGCTCTCCATGTTCTCTTTCAAACTGAGCAGCCAAAGGAATACGGAAAGGCACTGCTCTGCTCAACTCAAAAAGTCATTACACCCTTTCTTCAGATGCCAGTCACAGACAGAAAAGAATCAAGCTGAGCACCTGTGCCATAAAATTATCCATTAAATGGTGCCATCCATTACTGCTGTGAAAAGAACCAGAAAAAAAAAAAAAACATTTTGAACCAGACCTTCTTTGGTCCCTTCTCAGGGTCACGATGTGGAAACTGTCAAAATCAGAGCCCAGATATTCAGCTGGGAATAAAAAGATGCACAACTGCAGCTGCTGTTGGATCCTGCACGGTGGACAGACAGGCACCAGGCTGCTCAGTCTGCATTTCCAAATCAGCCTGGAGAGCTCCAAACAGTCAGAGCAATGTCAGGGCTTGGCTTTGGTGGGTGTGAGGGAAGTCGTAGGCAGGAACTCTTGATGCTCCAACAGGCAGGTGGGGATGGCACATTTGCACTGCCTGGCTTGTTTAATTATACTTTACATTAGCACAGTGCTCTGAAGGGCATAAAGATAGATGGTCTGGCCTGAATTTTACAGAGGAGTAGGTGCTGCCTATAGAAAAGGAGAAGCCAGGAAAGAGGAGAGGTAGCAAGCAACAAAAAGTCAATACATTGATGGCAAGTTTTGGTGAAGGAATTAAAAATTTTACTATTCTGTGCTCTGCACAAGAGAGGAGGAGGATGCAGCAACTCCACAAGCACCATTGAAATCCAATCAATCACAGAGGCTTCTGATGGGATAGCACAAACATCTGTGTGGCAGTATTGGAAGCTGGATTGCTGGAGGCTCTTCTGTTCATTCAGCAGCTGCCTCAGCCGTGCTGCCAACTCCACTCTCGCCACACTCCTCACCTCTGTATCCTAGAGCAGTCCTTGGGAAGACTTTACCTGGAGGGAAATGCACTGCTCCCTTTGCACATCAGGGGTTTTTAGGGGAGGGCAATGGTGCTGTTGCACAGCAGCTGTCTCCCCTCCAGCCCAGCCATGTGCTGCTCATCTTCTCTGAGAGCCTCCTGACTGCTGCTGTTCCCCTGCCATCCTTCATTCCCCCAAAAAAGGGTGAGATTTTTCTCTGGCTGTGCTCTAACAAACACACGTGGAAGAACATTTCCTGTAGGTGTGTTAGAGAGCAGAAATCCATGTCAACAGCAAAGGGACAGAAGTGCCCCTACATTACAGACCTGCAGTTTAATTATCAAGTCAATCAGCACATGTCAACCTGCTGAGCAGGGAGACCACAGGATGCCCCATCCCTGGAAGTTCAAGGTCAGGCTGGACAGGGCTTGGAGCCACCTGATCCAGTGGAAGATGTCCCTGCCCTTGGGACTGGATGATCTTTAGGGTTCCTTCCAACCCACACCATCCTGTGACTCCATGATCACACGTAGGCATGGACACCCAGGGATGGTCCTCTGGCAGCGCCCGGTTTGCGCAGGCTGGGACGGGAAAGCGACGGATACCTGGATTTTGTGGATGTGTCAGCCCAGCACCAGAAGTGACAGTACATTGCTCCAGCAGCGATGAGGAGGGCGGTGCTCACCCAGCCCACGTAGAGAGCAGCTCCCAGTTCCCGTTTCAGTGGCACGGGGACTTCTGGATCGTAGAAATCGCGGATGATGCTCCCTCCGGTCCAGGACACGGGGATCAGAACGAGGGCGCCCGTCAGGAGAAAGGCAACTCCAGCTGCCAGGATGAAGATACTGATGCCCTGGGGATCCTCCTTGGTCCTCTGAGTGTACTTCACACCAACAATGGCCATCAGAAAGGAGAGGACTGACAGGACCACGGCGATGCACATGAGGGCCCTGAACGCCTCCAAGGGTGGGGGGAGAGCCAGGAAAGAGTCGTAGAACTTGCACTGCAGCCTGAGGCCCAGCTGGCTGATGCAGTCCATCCACAGCCCTTCCCAGATGGTCTCGAACACCACGATGTTGCCATCCAGGTAGGCAGAAACCCTCCACTGGGGCATGACCGTGGCTGCCAAGGTCCCCACCATGCCGATGCCCCCGAAGATGAGGCCGGTGATCTGCAGCACACAGCAAGCCATGCTGCTCCCGGGAAACACAGCTCCAGCACAGCGGCCTGGAAGGTCTTCCAAAAATCACTTTGTTCACAGAAGCCACACCAAGCACGAGAGGGAATGTTGGGTGCAGCGGGTTGAGTTTTCTCAGCAGCAGCTCCCTCTCATCCCAGGTTCAGAGAGGTGGAAATCCATTTCTGGCTGGCTGGAAGGACCTGCTATTTATTTGCCTTGAAATCCCCTCTGACTCCAGTGCCTACCCATCAAGCCTAACGAGTTTGCAGCCAATGGAAGCCCAGGAGGGGTGTGTCAGAGCTGATTTCACTGCTTCTCATAGTGTGTCTGCAGCGCTGCTATAATTAAGCAAGTGTCAGGGATTCAATTAAAGGTACCTAATTGCAGGGCTAATCATTTCTTAACTTCGAGATTGCAGCTATGTTGAAATTCAGAAAGTCTGAGCTTTTCATCTGTTATAATATTGTATTAAAACAGGTCATTACAGTTGTTCTTACAACAAAAGCTAAACTTGAGACTTGGAGTGGGACTTACTTTTTAAGTGCTACAGCCCTGGGAAAACACCTGATTGTTATTTTTGTTCTAAATCCAGCTAGGAGGTACTTGTTGTAGCTCTTCAACGTAGATTCCCCCTTTTGATCAAATACAAAAGTATAATTATGATATAAGACAGGTACAGGAAAGTCAAGTATTCCAATCAACATCAAAGCTTTACTCTACCAGCTCCAAAACTCCCAAGGACGACAAAGAAAAGAGCTGGCAGAGTTCCACAGCTCCTGCTTTTTGAATCCAGGAGTAAGGTCACTGTTAGGAAATAATCCTCTATGAGACTCTCTCCTGATTAGAAGGACAGTGTTGCCATTGTGTTCCACACTGACAATCTCAGCCAGATATCACTGGGGGGTTTAGGGGCAATAGTTTAACATGAAAAGGGTGTCCAAGGTGTACAGCACACCTTGGAAGAAGCCACGGGTCCCTCCCACAAGCCTGCACAGATACCTACAAGCCTGGACAAAAATGCACGCCAAGGACTGATTTGCCTCGGGTAAATTTAGGAATAACTGCTGCATTAGGGCTTTTTTTTTTACTTTCTTCTCCCTACCTTGATGACAACTCACGGGTGGTGTTGAAAGTGATGTGCTTCTGGTTCCTCCAGCTCTTTGAACCAGTCAAAAAAAGTAAATTAAAAAAAAATTGGCCCATAAAGACAATGAAGGCCCCTAGAAGTGCTGTCGGAGAAAGACATATTCTGGGTTTTTTTGCTTCTGGGCTCTGTGTGTTTGGAAAAATCAGAATTGCCTTTGATGGTATTAATTTAGTTACAGCCTTAGATGCCTACACAACACATTCAAAGCAAAAGTTAAACCCATGAAAAGGGAATTGTCCACCTAAACCACCCACAGCCCAGGAAGGAGTGCCAGATAATGCAAGTTATACAGTATAATGTTACATGTCCTTGTGGAAAATGTTCCCAAGGGATCTGGGCCATTAATTTTTCCTTCAAGTCTTCAAGCAGGACTCTGGAAAGAAAAGGAATGTCTTCAGCTGAGATGTGAAACACAAACTTTAGAAACTAAATATAGGATTGGGTTGGTACTTACAGGGAGGTGAATATTACATCACTCTTTTGCAGACATAAAAAAGCAGTCCCTTGATGCTGAAAGCATTTTGCTCCATGTCACAAAGAAGGAGGTGGTAGAGATGAAAACAGAAGTCATAGATATCTATTGGTCTAAAAGGAACTCCTTTCTCTGGCAGGAGAAGAAGGCTGCACACAAGACCTGTGCTATTTAACTTCAGTACAGTCTCCATCCATCTTGCTGGACTTTTTTTTAACCTCTGAATTTTCCAAACTGTTTTTTTGATTTATTATTTGAACTCCAAAAAAAGAAATCAGGTTTTGATGGAAAAGCCCTCTCAAAACCAGCATTTAAATGTCTTTTTTCTTTTTTTTTCAACAGAAAAACTCTTTGTTGCAACGTTTTCAGTCAGCCAGTTCTTGAAGGTGTACACAGCTGGAGAACAGACCGTGCCTAATGCCCTGAATCATCCTTCTGGCTGCCTTATCTATCAGGATTGCTCAGGAATCATTTTTCCTTGGATGACTGTGGAAGGGGGAGCCCTTGAGGTCATGTGGAAAATCACCAGGGCATGGTTTGTGTAGAAGATGAAAACTGTTTGCAGAAATACTGTTAAAATGCATCACGTGCATTAAAATGCATTTAGCAGAGAGTGCTCAGGGGCTGAGTGGGTTTTGATCTTTAATCAGAAATAGTTCCTGTGGGCAGTGACAGCCAGTGCAGGTGCAGGTGCAGGAGAGGAACACCCAGGCTACACTGCTGTGTGTCCAGTGGCAGGATGGGTCTTGTTATTGAAACCTGAAGGGAAGGAAGCAGGAGAGGAAAACCACTAAATGGCAGCTTGGAAACCTGAAGATAAATTTCAGCAATTTAAATGAGCTACAGGAGAGAGGTTGAAGAAAAAAAAAATTAAGAAACTTTATCAATATCTTCAAAACCCATAAAAACAGGAAAATCAACCTCTAAACTGCTTAAATGACTCCCTGAATTTGCTAATCTTTGAAAAAAATTACCTTTTGCAGATAAATCCTGTGTTTGGATGAACCTGGAGGGTGCTCTTACACCCCTGTACACCTCAGAGAACTGCACCTCCATTTTAAAGCTCAACTCACCTCTCAGGAAGAAATGCTGAGTCGACTGAGGTATTTCAAAACCACTCTGAACATCACACAGCTCCTAAAGTAGACATTAAATACCTGCCCTCATGATGGGCCTGGCAGATGCCGTGGATTTAGTGTCAGATGTGAAGAAATAAAAGGAAAACCCTGTCTGCACCTGACAAGACTTTTGGAGCCTCCTCATTCTGTGCCCCATTCCTCTGCTGTGCCATTTAAATGCTTACCTGCCTCAAGAGGAGAATACCAGTTCTTATGCAAACATGTCCACCCCAAAATTTGCCTTCAAAGGGGAAAATAGGCAGCTGAGGAAGCTTGTAGCCCTTACACCTCATTTTTCCCTGGATCTCTGCTCAGATTTACATTTTCTCTTCCCTTCGAACCGGGATGTTCATTTGAATCATTCCCTGGGGGGCCACCTTCTGTTTAAAATGCTGATGCCCCTTAAAAAGGTGGAAGTAGAGCATCTCCAGTCCACATGATTAACAGAACCTGCCAATGATCCTCAGTGTTTAATTAGTTATAGGCATCAATAATGTAATTGCCTCCCAGAAAGCAGGTTTAATTCCTCTTTTAATAACCTCCTATGTACATTGAATTTCAGAGTCCTTATACATACACATGCACCTATGTAGAGAGAAATAGACTTTAATCTTGTACAAATGCACAAGTATAATATACATAGATCATTAAGTGCTCTCTTCAAGAATAAATAGGCTGCTTATGCTATAGGCTAATGAGCTGGATTTAAGGTTCAGTAACGTTTCTGGATCAGGCAGATATGTAGATTTATCAAAAGCACTTTTTAGATTAGGAGTTGCAGTTAAGTCTCTCAATCTCCCAGTTCCCCAGGAAGGCTGCAGAGCCTGGAAATGGGGAGCTGGGACTCAGAGGTCACCCTGCATCCCACCCCTAGGGCAGAGGTGCTGGACCTGGACCATCCCCTGCAGGTCAAATCTGTTTGAAGTGTACAATGAACAGGGCTGGGATTGTCTGCGGATCATTTGTTTCGGAAACACGTGTGAGTGGCACCAGTTCCTTCCTGCTCGTGGCTTTCACTTGCCCATTCATTACATGCTGGGTTAACCACTGGGTTTTCAGCTATTTCCAAGGGCTGGTCAATGAAACCACACTCGAGGTAATGGTTCCATTACTTCCTGTGGTATTTTGATCGACTGATGCATCCCGAGCCTGCTGCTGAAGCAAAAGGTGACCTTGAATCTGTTTTACTTCAGGAGAAAATGGACCGAAGCCAACAGAGGTTTTTTGTTCGTGCTGACTTTAATATTGCTGCCTGCACAAAACAATGTTAAAGAAGTTTTTTAGCGTTAAAAGATGAAGGCACATCCCCTTCCCCCTCTCTTCAAGTGAGGAACATCTGCTCAGTGCAGCTGAGAGAGGGATTTCCCCCAGCCACACACCAGGCACTGCACTTGGGCGCTGACCTCTAGCTGTGAGGCAGCCCAGGACTGACAGCTGAATTGCAAAGAACTCATATTTATTTCCTGCCATCTTCCTCAGCACACCTGAAATTCCCAGCCTGACAAAACTGCCAGACCCTTAATGATATTCCATGTCTGAGGAAGGCCCGTCTCCCGGACACCGAGTGAACTCGAGCTCGGCGTAATAAAACCCTACAGCAATAAAATATTAAACACTCCTCTGAGCATTTAATCCACCTAAACCACTTCAGGCTTTTACAAGGCATTTGTCACCTCCATACCTGTGCACAGGGAGCTGCTGTCCTGACAGAAAGAGAACCTGCCAGAAAACACAATGTCTTACTTTGCTGTTTAATGACAGGACCTCAAAGCTTATTTGGGGGGCATTTGATTGTGCTGCTGACATTAAGCCTTTGGAAAAAACAACGGTGGCAAGTTCCCAAGGTGGCATTGATTGTTTTCCTAAGTGCTAGCAGCAGGATATACAGTTAGGCTATTACTGGATGAAGCACAGGGGAACTGCTTTATTTACATCATTTAATGTGGTGGGATAAAAGAGGAAGAGAAGGTGCATTGTGGCAGCGATGGCTTAGAGATAGGTGAGAGGCAAGGCTTGTAGAAACAAGCAGTAGCTTTTATTAGGCTACCTGATGCTGTTAGAAACAAGCTCTGAGGCTCAGAATCCCAAGAGAGATTGTTTTTGGAGCTCAGCATCATAATACACCCTTGAACTAGAGCTTTCCAGTACCCAAGAAATGCAGGTAACTAAACCAGTAAATCTCAAATGATGAAGAAAAGGGTTTTTTCCCACCTTTCTTAGTCATGATTTGGATGCCTCCCTGTCCAGTCCTGTCACCCTCATGTTTTGTCCTCTCCCAAACTCCACCTCCTGAATGTAACTGCTAATTAACACTGTTAATTAACTGTATTAACACTGTATTAATGAATGGAACTGAATTACCACTGTTAATTTCCACCTCCAAAATCAACTCCAGCAACATGAGTTCCAGCACTGCTGGAATTCAGTATTAACACTGTATTAATGGATGGAACTGAATCAAACTGTTCATTTCCACCTTCAAAACAAACTCCAAGCAACACGAGTTCCAGCACTGTGCACCAACTGGTGCAACCTTGTGCCCAATGACACCCCCAAACCTGCCACTCAGCACACAGCAGGGTCACCCTCTACCCCCACATTCTCTCCCTTTTCTCTACCCAAACTTCTCTTCTTCTGCTCAGGATGTTCCAATTACTCCTCTCTCCTGAGCATCAGGATTCAGCTCTTCCCTTGGACACCCAGGCTGGCTGGGCACCCCTTAGGAAGGAACAGCCCACTGGACCTGCACAGTTCATCTCCCAGCTTAGCTCAGTTCCCCTTCAAACAACAGGAGGGAAGGGATGCACAGGGGAAGGGAAGCCCTGCCCGGCCAACCAGCTGTTCCCGCTCTCACACAGGAGAACCTCTTCCTGGAAATCATAAATCACTTTGGATTTGTGCTGGCACAGGGAGCAGAGCAGGAGCATTTTGCAGGAAGCAATTAATTGTTGTCGCTTGCTCTCGGAACACCCTCTCCAGCAGCAGGAATGGCAGCAGATCCAAGGGTGGCACCACTGTCATGGGGGTTTTGCACACTGATCCATCTTCCTGGGGCTGGTGTGTGTCTCTGCACAGGGACAGCCCACAGCTGATCCACCAGTGTGGACACATGGCTTCTCCTCAGGGACAAGCCAGTTCTGTTCCCAACTGCAACACACTGACTATTCCAAAATAGGAACTTTTTTCTCCATGGTTGACCAGCAGCTGCTTTCATTCCAGATCTGAAATGTGTAGCTTGCTCAGAGGACAACACTCCAAAAGGAGGAGGAATATCTAATAACTGTTCATATCAATGATGTGTTGGGAGTTAAGGGGTTGGAAGTCAGGGAAGGGAAAAAACCAAATATAGAAAACAGTCTGCTATGTGCAGATTGACTTAAAACCAAGGATGAAATGGAGGAGGGGAAGGTTTCAGGAAATCTGGTTCTTTTAGGTTGTGATGGAACGAGGCTCACATTACGAGGCAGAAAATGGTGTGTGAAGGATCATTAAGATGAGAGGATCTGTGTCTCTGCAGAGGACCATTGCCAACGAGGTGAGAGTGCCTGGAGCACTGAGGGAGAACAGCTCTTCTGATCCTGATAACATTATATTTATTAATTAGACTGAACAGCTTAGGGATGTGAATGTGGACGAGGCTCAAAAATTCCTCAGGAAGAGCCTAGAAGTAAATGGAAAGTAAAATAAAGTGCAGCATGGATGTAGCAAAAACTGTGTTTGGGGTTTGTTTGGTAACATTTGCTAGAAAATAAAAGTTGGTAAAATCTAATCCAGTTGGACCTTATTAAAGCATCTGACACAGCAGTGGGAAATCAAGAGAGGCACTGAAGGGATGGAGAAGAGTAAGAGCAGTGTAATGCAGAGGCAGAATCTGTCAGTGAGTTAAACAACAAAAGGCTACACTGGAAGGAAAAACTCTCATGTTCCTATTTCCAGACATTGATTTCTGCTGTTGTTGGAGCCAGGGATTTCTCTGGGGTCTCATCTTGGTACCCTCAGGAATGTGACAATAAAGGAGGAACTGCAGCAAGGGAATTTGCCTTGGGCACCCAGCTGGTCGATGGGCTGCCAGTGGCTGGGTCCCACAGCACAGGGAAGCTGGTGATCCCGAGGCCTGGAATAAGGGAATTGCAATGCATTCAACTTATTCAAGGAAGGTCTTTCATGGTTTTGAGAATCTCTCACCCCCTGCTGTGATAACCTGCAGCAAGTGCACTCGGAGTGCTCAGCACTGCTGAGGCTTCCTCTGGGATTCTCTGTCCAGATTTGGGCAACAAACCTGAAGGGAGACGGGAAACAGCCAAAAACAGCCCGAGGAGGGAAACAAGGATGGGGAGAAATGCAACGAGCTGCCTGGGAGGGAAGAACTGGAGGTGATCAAGCTTGAGCAAGAAAGGTTCCAGAGGTCAGATGGCAACAGCCCTGAAGTAAGGAAAGGGCTGCCTGCCTTAAAGGAAAGCAGCAGCCTGTTTTCTCTGCCTGCTGCAGAGGGGAAAGGCAATAATGGAGCAGCCTTAGCCTGCAGTGGGGAGATTTAGTTTAAGCTTTGTGAAAACCTTTTTTAATGAAAATTATAATTAAGTACCGGGAGAGATTGCTAAGGGCACTGCAGAATAGCCACCTCTGGAAGCTTTTATTGCACAAAGGTCTCTCAGGAATAATTTTGACATATTTATTCATTAAGAAGAAAAATGAAGTTGTTAATAGGTATCACCTTTTCTCGAGTAGACTCCACTCACACTGTCTTCTCCTCCTGTTTGTCCTCTTTGGCCCTACGTGGACCAGCTCTCACCAGTGAAAGGAACTGATGGTGCTGATGGCACTCTTGACAGTACCCAGGTAAACTGGTTGATATCAGCCTTCTCATTTCTCAAGCAACACATATTTCATGGACCTGGCTGTGTCAGGACCTTCACGGGGCTGGATTTACCCTCTGCTGCCCTTCTTCCATCTCAGCAGGAAAACAGAGCTGTGCACCAGTCCTCAAGCTCAGAAAACCCACTGTATCTGCTGTGTGGGGTCAGAATGTGACCCTTGGAGAAGGGCTTAAATCCCAGACAAGCCTGTTGCTCACTTAAGCACAGAGATACCAGAGTATCAGATTCCAGTCTGATAGGAAGGGGGACAGTACCTCCAAGCACAAGTCTCCACTTGCCCTGGTCTCCTGATGCTCTGGGGGTCCCTGCCCCTGAGAGAGTCAGACCTCCACAGCAGTTGCAGCAGAGCAGGGAGAACTTCAGGAGAGGCTCATTATAAACAAAAGCCCATTTGCTCCGTCACGGACCAGTGGGTGGAATCTTGAACCTTCACCCAGCTGAGCCAAACGAGAATTATTCTCCTCTGAGCTGCAAGTTTTGCACCCCTTTACACAGCACAGAAGGCACCAGGTGGACCTGGAAAGGCTCCACTTCCATTTGACACTGCAGGAATGGATCTGCTCGTGCCCAAAGCTCAGAGCAGAGGGGAACAAGCCAGACACCCTCAGTTTCGTTTATGGAGCAATACTGCTTATTTCCCAAATAATTTCTCTTGTTTGTAAGCAGGAAAAAACTTCTAAATTACAAGATACAATATTTGAAAGTTTACTACTTCAGGCAGCTGCTTATTGCCCCTGGGTGGGACCCTCTTGTGAGGCTACTCAGGATTTATTTAATGCACAAACCTGGGGCAGGCCAGCTCTGTTTAAAATGGAAGCTTTCATTTCAGTTCTCTTGAAGATATGGTGTATTTGGACATCAGGAGGAATTTCTACTTGGAATGGGTTGTTAAACATTAGCAGGGGCTGCCCAGGGAGGTGGTGGAGTCCCCATCCCTGGAGGTGTCCAAGGAATGACTGGATGTGGCCCTTAGTGCTCTGGGCTGGGGGACAAGGTGGGGATGAGGCACAGCTTGGACTTGGTGATCCCAGAGGTCTTTTCCAACCTAAATAATTCTGGGATTCTTTATGGGTGAGCTCCAGTTTAAAGGATATGGCTGGATGTGTGTGGGAGGTACTTAAGGGGGAATAAGTGCATGTTATAATAAGGTGAACTGTTTGCAGCATACATAGGATTTCTGAGGGAGATTTTAAAAACCTTCAGGGTCCCACTCACAGTCCACTGGACTGGACTTGTGTTCCTGTTAGGCATGGGGATAGTTTGGAATGTCTTCTTATAGTCTTCTCGTATCTTCTTTCATGTGTACAACCAGATGAGCTTGTTCAGAGTTGCATCTTATAAAGTGAAGAATTTGCTTCTGAACTTTCAAGGGGTAATAGTGCAAGGAACTTACTGGAGAACCACAGATCACATCATAAACTCCCTATGAAATATTTAAAACAGTCAGTCAAACTCTAGAACAAGAATGTTGTTCTCCATTAAACACCTCAAATTGAATTATGTTCCCAGTTCAGTCGAAGGCAAAATTCCATTGATTACTGTAGATCTGGACTGACACCTTATTAATTGGTTACAAAATTCTATTAAAATATTACTGCTGTTGATTAATTTGGGTCATGTATTCAATCAATTTTTATGGAATTACTTATTTTTCATCAGGCTTTGTTTCTTTACATTGTTGCTTATCACGGTGGCATGATTTTATTACAAAAAATATAGTTTAGCCTATGAGAAAATACTATCGTTGTTTATGTTCCTTCTGCCTCTAAACTATGCTGGTGTGAGTGGATCTCACCAAAAATCTTGGCCTGATTGTACAAAAGACCTTTGTTTAAAAAACATATATATTTCACAGTCCTGCAGCAAGTAACCAACACAATGTTTGTGGTCTGTGTGATAGTGGAAAATGTTGTAAAGGCACGAGGAGATTGCAAGGCAATACTGCTGCTTCTAAAAAGAAGGTTGTAAATGAGTTTGACCTATATGGGTTACAAAAGAAATATTAACTTTCTCTGAAAGGATGGTAATTAGGACAAACATAGAGAGCTGTGTTTATTCTCTGAAACAGGGGATATTTTTTCATATATTTCAGCTTACCTTCCTCTGCTGAATAAATTCTCCATGCAACCTTCCATTAAGCCTACAGTAAATCAATCCCTTAGCGAATGCTTTTCTTTTAAACCATTATTATCTTGTCTTTATTCACTGTTATCCCTGCTTTCCCAGGCAGGAAAAAAAAAAACCCAGCCTCTTTCCTCTGCTCTTCTTTGCAATAGGCCAGGATTTCATATCACAGTGTAATTTTAAGCCCTTTATTACTGCTTAACACATAAAATGCGCCCCAAAGCCAAAGCAAAGCCACGCAACCCAAAAGCCATTCCGAGTCACTATTAGAACAACATTAAAAATTCACCTTCCCGTGCACTAAAACTGTCCTTGCTGCAGCATCCTTGCCCCAGCTGGGGGGTGGCTGCAGCTGCAAACCACGGCCCCAAGAGCAGCATTTGTGGGGCAGAAGGCAAAGGCAGGTTTCCATCCATCCAGGCAGACAGGGATGCAGAAGCAGGGAAAGGCAGGAGGCACCTAAACATACTGACTTTTGGAGTAGGATCCCTCGGCCTTGCTGTGCGGGCGCTGGCTGTGAGGGGGGGGGGGGGGCGGGGGCGAGTATCTGTAGCTCCCGGGATTCTCAGCACAGCGGGAAGAGCAGCAGAACGTGGATCCAGCGGCCACGAGGCAGGAGGAGGCCACCCAGCCCAGGTACAGGGCCTCTCCAAGCTCCCTCTTCTGCGCAACGTTGACCACGGGGTTGTAGAAGTCGCTGATGATGGAGTTGGCGACCCAGCAGACCGGGACGAGCTCGACGACACCCGAGAGGATGAAGAGGAGCCCGGCAGCCAGCAGGATGCAGCCTTTGGCTTGCCAGGGGCTCTGTGGGCACTGCGTGCACCTCATCCCAAGCATGGCCAGCACGAGGGCGAGGAGGGACAGCCCTGAGCCGGCGCACATCAGCCCCCGGGACGCCTGCAGGTCCGGCGAGAGCGCCAGCACCGAGTCGTAGACCTTGCACTGCATCCTGATGTTGACCTGCCTGATGCAGTGCATCCACAGCCCTTCCCAGATGGTCTCAAACACGACGATGTTGTGCTCGATGAAGGCAGACACCCTCCACTGGGGCATGGCCGTGACGGCGAACGTGCCCACCGTGCCCAGGCCCCCGAGGAGCAGCCCGGCCACCTGCAGAGCCCCGCCGGCCATCCTGCCCAGCCCGGGGGGGGCAGGCAAAAAAACAGAGCAGCTGCTTCAAAAAGCCGTCGTCCCAGAGGTTTCAGAGTCGGGCTGCACCACCTTAAATCAGCTTAAATCTGGCACGGACTCCCCGGGACTTGGCTGCGCCTCCATGGCCTTTATAATTCCCCCCCGGCACCGACAAACTGAGCAATCAAGTGGAACAACTTTCCTGAGCAAGAGAAAGGACAGGGTGTGTGTAAACCAGCAGGAGCCACTTAGGATAAATGCGCCTTCTGAGGCAAATTGAAGTTGCTTATTTAAATAAATAAATAAATATACCCCAAGCCCTGCCCTTAAGCCTGGCTGTGTTCTGCAGGTTTGTCCGTGCTGAGGGAATGGACCAGACTCTGCAGGGAGACTTGGGGGTGAGACTGGTGCAGTTACTGGGGCTGTTTCACTGAAAAAGCACGAATATTCTGCCTTGGCTTGGTGGCAAAGTTCCAGGAAGAAGGCAGAGCCTGCTCCCTGCCACTGGGCCTCTGCTCCCAAAAGCACTTTTGTCCCAAAGCTCAGGGGAGAGCACTGCAGTGACAGGATCCAGCAACAAAGCAAATCCAAAGGATAAAGAGAAAGTAACTCGAAACCTGAAAGAGTTCTGCAGAGGACAGTCAAAGCTGCAAAAGAGCATTTAAGGGGGAGAAAGGAGACTCAGTCCTGTTAATACCATATACAGCCCTATACAGTTCTCTTGCTCCACAGTATTTATGGGAATAGACAGGCTTCCAGAGGTATCCACATGCTCAAAAGATTGCACACTCAGGTCTACAGAATGGGGATTTAACTATGGAACAAATTGTTTTCCTGTGCAAAAGTGAATGCAGGAATTGGAGTCCAGTGCAAGGGGAAGCATCAGCACTCCAAGACCTGTTAGAGCTACACCTGTACCAACAAATACTTTAGAAAAACATCATTTTAATTAAACAAAAATAATTAAACATAAAAATTATGAGAGAGGAGGTCCATTCAAGACTTCTTGTGTAATGTGACCAGTGGACAATCCTGGAAAATGTCCTGTGAATGAATTTGTGAAAATCAGAACAACAGAAACCACAAAAATCTAGGGGGAAAAAAAACAAAACAGACATGTAACAGTAGATTCTTTTTACAAATTCTGATAGCTACAAATATATGCATGAAATATTCAGCCTGATCTCTGCATGTGCCCTAAAATGGGAAAAAAAAAATCCAGGCATTAATTAGGATTTTTTTGGTTGTAAAGTAGTACTCCATATGTTAAGACAAAACCTAATTTGCTACACTGTAAAAGATCAATTTGGGATATAACTACCTAGATACTGAAATACAACCCTGCTGCTATTCATCTGAACTTTCTTGCCTCTAGTTTTCTTCTTTATATCTCTCCAAAATCAGAAAGTAAATGCAAAAGAAACAGAGTGGTGCAGTGCTAAATATACCACCTCACTGGCATATCAGAGACAAAGATAAAAGCCCCATTTACATGGAATATTTTATGCTCCCCAAGTGTGTTTCTGTTGTATGTGTGTGTGTAAAACTAAGAAGCACTTTACAAACCTTTCCATCCCCAGTTTGGCTTTCAAATCCACTGGTTTTCCCGACCTCTGCAGCAGGTTGCTGCTTGTAAAAACATGGTAAAGCATATAATAATGTAATTACCATGGCATGGCTTTGCAGCCCCATGGTTGCCACTCAAACAGCAAAGAAAAAGCTCCCAGCCTACAGCAGAACAAATAAACAAGTACTTTAATAATATATCAGTAAGTAAACACAAATGTGGTACAAGCAGCAGGACTGATTTTTCTGAGAGACTAGTGAAGTTCTAATTTACAGGACATGGAAAATAATTAACTGAGCAAATATAATTTAAGCACGTTATTGATTAATTTACAAACCCATTAAAGCTGCCATATAAAGTCATGGTAAGATTGTGTCTGCGTCAAGGATTCAGCATTTGCACATTCTTAGAAGGATTAAATTTAAGTGCCTTATCTTGCTTAAAACCATTTTCAGGAGTAAATGTGGGGAAATCTTATTTAGCATTATGGATTGCATCTGCTTGTTTACAATTAAAACACAATTTTTTTGTGAGGGGGCAAGTCAGGAATTTCATTATTCATTCCATGTATTCAAACATGTCATTTCATCATGGGGAAATATCAGAAATGCCTACGATATAGTTCACTGTCATCCACAGGATCCAATTATTTTGTTATAAAACAAAAATGTACATACATAATTTAACCTTTCCTCTCTTTTTTTTCTTTTCTTTTCTTTTCTTTTCTTTTCTTTTCTTTTCTTTTCTTTTCTTTTCTTTTCTTTTCTTTTCTTTTCTTTTCTTTTCTTTTCTTTTCTTTTCTTTTCTTTTC
>NW_020897803.1:1591583-1597702 GCF_003984885.1 Neopelma chrysocephalum | reverse complement strand
TTCTGAAGTGCCAACAGCAGCCACTGATACCGAGGGGGAGGTGGGGAGAGGGGGAAGAAGCGGTTGCTCAACACCTCCAAAAATCTCACCCTGCATGAGCAGCAGAGTGAAAAGAATCCTGATTATTGATGCTGCTCTGGAAAAGCAGAGGAGTGTTGATGTCAGACGAGTTGTTCAGCATTTTGTGCCCCGGCAGGCTGTCATTACTGTGTCAGTGATGTGCACTCTCCACGGCTCGCCCCAGGTACACCAGAACCTGGCACTTACTTTTCTCCAAGGTCTTGTACCTAATGCAGCAGAACATGAAAAGCCAGTTCCACGTATCTGGTGCAGGCAGGAAGAGTCACAAACACTCCTAACCAGCTCCACTGGAGAGCCACTTCTGCTCCACTGAGGCAGCTTTCACTTCTGTTCTTTCTCTCCCCACTGACCATTGTCCAGATGGCAAAAGGGACAGTGACAGAAATGCAAAAATAACAGTCCTTGGCTGGTCATTTTGCCTAATATCCCATATAACTTTACACTTTTGCTTCTCTTGCTCCTCATGTTTTAAATCCCCCCCTGCAAGAGACATGACAATGTGATGATGTTCCCCTTGGATTAACACCCCGGGCAGAAATTTCAGTTTCCCCTGCTTTTAACCTCTGCTTGTTTTGTGAGGTGTTAATGCAGGAAATTTGCATAACTTGGAACCGGTACACACAGTTCAAAAATAGGATTTTTGAAGATAACCAAGGGCTAAAGAGGCAACAACCTCCTGAGGACTCTGGCTCTGTACACCTTGAGAGGCAGCTGAAGCCTAGGAGGGATAAAAAGAACTGCCAGAGCTCAGGGAGCCTTTGGACAATGCTCTCAGGCACAAGGTGGGATCGTTGGGGTGCCCTGTGCAGGCCAGGAGTTAAACTCAATAATCTTTGTGGGTCCCTTCCAACTTGGGGTATTCTGTGGTTCTGTGATTCCATGATTCTAAGGGATGGAGAGGTCTCCACGTGGTGGCTTGAAAACTGGACTACATGAATTTCATGAGGCATCATTCTGCACCAGGACAGGTTCACCCTGAGCAGGTTATAGGACATTTCTAGCCCTAGACTCGAGTTTTTGGTGAGTGAGAGCTCCCTGTGTGCTGGAAAGGGTCACAGCAGGAACATCTGACTTCACTTACCCAGCTCATGCCCGTGGAACCCACCACCCCTCCACTGAAATGAGCAGCAACCTGTGGTATGTTCCATAAAGTCACTTTTCTTCCTCGTGCAGAAAGAGATGGGAATATTAATATGAAGGTCTGAGATTAATCTGTTCCTTCATTGTTTTAGAAGAGTTTTCATGACTCGTGTGCTTGAAAGAAAATTTCCATCCCAGTTTATCCCTCTGGAGTGGCTGCCTCAGTAACATCCTCCTGCAATTAGCCACTAATTTACAGGTGCCAGACCTTCTTTAAAATGAAAGTCCTGGAGCTGATTTGATGAAAAGTTTTACATCTCCAGACAAAACCTATCATTTGTGGCACTTCTGCTCCAACCTATTGGAGGTTCCACCACCATATTACATTTAATTTTCTTTTCTAAAAAGTCCCCAGGCTTTTATTTTTATCATTCCTGGCATTCCTGCTGTGAAGGGCTGTTCATCCTGAATCATAAGACTTTCACAAAGGTGACAGGATAGTTCATTAAAGATAAGAACAACTGGGCAATAATTGTCTTCTGTTATACCCCAGGTGCCTCAATGACTCCAGCAGGATTTCATAGGTGGGAATTAAAGCAAAACTACAGTTTTACCTGCTTGCCTAGAACCTACATTAAGAGTTTAGCAGAGAAAATGCTCAGAGGAGACAAGGGCTGTTTTCAATTCAATTAAAAATGTTTAATCTTTTGGTGTAATAAGATCATTGTGGTTTATACTGTAGAAATAGTCTGGCATTTTTGAGGCATAACAGTAAATTTGCAGTTAAGTTCTAGTAATCGAAGGGGAAGGAATGAAAGGGAGACTCAGCCAAGCAAACCCAGAAATTCAAAATCTGTGCTGAGTTAGAACCAGACTGAAGGGGGAGAGAGTGGTTTCTTGAGCACAGCAGTTAATCTGACACTGAATGGACCTTCTTTAGCTCTAACCCTTTCTCTTCCCTCCTCTGCAGTGTCCCAAATAATCCTTATCTAAATATTTTATTCTGAGACCATGTTGCCTCTTATCTCGTTACACCATGTTTTTGTATTTGATCTTAATCTTCTTCTATTTAGCTCGTACCAGCCTCTGGCCTTTTCACATTTAAGGATTTTCTGTCTGCAGAAATTTCCCATTAGGAGTAGGGGGAAAACAAAAACACATTTCTGTGGGTAAGTAATCACAGAAGATATAATGTTACATTTTGGGGGGGAAAAATAAAAGATAGGCACATTTTAGCATGAATTCATTTTCCTAAAACTTAAAGGCAAGTAATATAATTTATTTTTCTTATAATGCTATTTTCCATGGGATGAAGGCAGGATGAAGGCAGTGCAGGGAAATTACACCAATTTACAATATTGCAACGCATCAGATTCCAGCCTCCTCCCTCCAGAGTGTGCCTCTAGCCCCCCATAAACAGCTCTGGAGTTCTCTGGAGGAAACATTTACTTTATAATTTCACCACAAACTGGAGAGTCAACATCAGCTCTAGTGCTGCTAAATTATTCCCCCCTCACAAAAGCAGCTGTGCAAGAACATTATCATTACAGATCTCAAACACGCTTTTTTTGTGGTTGTTACAAATTCTCATTTAAGACTGCTGATGAATATTAATTCTCATTATCCCAAAATACCACAGAATGTGCACTCAATCATGAATTCCTCATAAAGACAATCAGATTTGTGGCCTTCCAGGACATGAAGGAGCTACAAGATGGAGAGAGACTATTTACAAGGGCCTGGAGGGACAGGGCAAGGGGGAATGGCTTCAAAATGAAAGAGAGTAGGGTTAGATGGGATATTAGGAAGAAATTGTTCCCTGTGAGGGTGGGGAGGCCCTGGCACAGGTTGCCCAGAGAAGCTGTGACTGCCCCATCCCTGGAAGTGTCCAAGGTGTCCAGGTTGGATGGGGCTTGGAGCAACCTGGGGTAGTGGAAAGTGCTGGATGATCTTGAAGGTCCCTTCCAACCTAAACCATCCTGTGATTTCCTGTAGCCACTGGTGCTTTCATCACGTTTCTATTTGAGCAGAAGTGGCAATTATTTGTACAGAAATATCTGCAGACGCTGTGCAAAATATTTACTGTGAATGATGAGTCCCCGGGCTTTTATTTCCAGGATCTTGGCCTCAGGTTTCATAATTACACAGAGACCTCCTCCCACTCAGCCACCCTCACACCAGGCTGCCTGAAGTTGTCTAAACCCAGAGAGAAGATGAAGACACCGGGGTCAGGCATAGCTGGGAGAGAAGAAAAATCTGCTCTAATGAATTCTGCCCGGCTATTTCTTCATTTTCCTCTTGTAAAACAAACAAACAAACCCACTCAGGGCGTTTGCTTCCACCCAGTGCAGGCTGTGGGGTTTAATTAGCCAAAAGCTCCACAGACTGAGCCCTGCTGAGTGTGCAGTGCTGCAGTTGTGACCCAAGTTTTAGAGGAGACAGCCAACTCCGAGCCTAATGAGTGTTTTAGTGGTGATGTGGAAGCAGGAGGAGCGTGCTGAACGTGCTCACTGCTTGATTATCACCCCCTGTCCACAGCAAAGCCACTCAAAAGATTGTTAAACCCTGCTGTGGTCTCAGGGACCAAATCAGCCAAACAAACAACTCCACTGCTTGTTGTTGACTCGTCCCAGAAACAAAAGGTACAAGCTTTGTGTTGCTCCCCTCGCTAATTTCGGTTCTGCAGACGAGGTTTTCCTCATCACAAATTCATTACAACGTGGCAACAATAGGGAGGCGAAGCCAAATGAAACCTCCACATCTCCCTGGGGAAGCACAGTCCATTTCCAACCCCTTTTTTTTTTCTTTTTGTGTTGGTCTTATGCAGACAAGCAGGGTAAACAGCCATGGCAGAGCTCCAGGCTGTTCCCAAATTGTGGTTAAGGAAGGCACAGTTTACCGTGCAAGAAGAGGGAAAGAATGACAGCAGAGGTGAGAAGAATGACCACTCCTCTCACAAAAGATGGACAATCTGTTCTCTGAATTATGGAAATATCCAGCTTAAATATAATAATTAGCAGAGAATGGAAATGGAAGTTTCTTTCATAACAAATAGTGATTACCAGGGAGGCCTGGCTTTAGAGGTTAATGGGAGTTTGTAATGAATAGAGAACTCCAGAGTGGATGTACAGAGAGCAATTTAATCAGCCTGGGGGGGCAGGGGTCATGGTCAGCTCCAGTCAGAGCAGTGGAATATAAAACACATGTATTAAAATACCAATAAAGGAAAGAATGAAGCCAAAGTATAGGCTAGGAGTTAGTCACTGTGTTTCTCCAGACTGCGTGGTGCCTCCAAATCAAAACCTATTCATTCCACTCACCCAGGAAGTCCAAACAAAAAGAAATGACTTGTCCATATGCTGGAAAAGCAGGGAAATTCTAAGGCAAGCAGGGAAAAAGGGATGGTGAGGGGAGGCCAGGATATGAGCAAGAAGAAGGTAAGGTTTGGCAGAAAGGGAGGAGAGGGTTAAATCTTCAGGGGAAGAGAAGAGTAAATTAGAAAGCAGAAAAAAACAGAGTCACACCGAGTGGGAGGAGGAGGGTGGTGCTCTCACGTGTTCCAAAATCCCAACAATGTGAATTAGTCTTGCTCTGAGATTTTTGGACTCGGTCCATCTGTCTGTTAATACTTATCAGCCATATCTCATCCCTGAGCACCTGCAGAAACATTAATCCCAACACCAGCCTCCTCAGGGAGATTTGTCATGTTCTTGTCCTCACCTGTAAATAGGACAGCAGAGAGGTGAGAAATGAGACCAGGCAGAAGGTCTTAAACTGTGTCTAAACAAGGTGTCAAGTGGTGTTTTAATTCATGTTAGGCAAGCTGAGGGGTTTCTGAACCTTCTTCTCCCAATACAAACAAATCCCAGCAAGCCTCCTTCTTCCCAGCATAAACTGACATTTAGGTCAAAATTGCAATTAGTAGCTGAGGAGGAGAGATCAGCCTTAATAATATAAAGAGAGAACCTTATGAAGAAGTATCAATCTGGCTGAGCACTAAAAAGGAGAGGGGGATGTCACTGTGGAGCCAGGGGTGTGTGACACGGGGTTATTGCAGGCTGGAGCATATCCAAGGAAAGGGGAAATGAGGGGTCATCCCTCAGCTGCAAAGGGACACCTGTGTGGTTCCAGGCCCACTGCAGCATGGATGTGGGAGCTGCTGATGAGGAAGAGTGAACTTCCCCTGCTGCAGCTGAGCCGTGGGCAGCAGCGGAACTCGCACTTCCATCCAAATATTTCACTGCATTTCCCCAAAGTGCTTCCAACGTCTCATGGCTTTCATTCCGAGCTGATTTGATTTTCCCGTAGTGCCACCAGCTGCTTCACACACAAAAACAGGGGCTGTGAACTTCAAAGTTTAACATTGGTTCTCACTGCACTCCCATGCCAGGGTTCCTACAGGGGAAGGTGGAGAAGGGAAAGCAGCTTGCTAGGGACACATATCTCCTACATCTGTCCTGGAAAGGTCCTTGCCAGATGCAATACATTCTTCTGCATGTTTAAGTACAGGCATAACCCATCAGACCGCAGGTCCACCTGATCAACTGCCCTGTTTCCAAAGCAGCCAGTGCCTAAGTGATGTAGTAGTGTAATGCTGTGCCAACTGATATCCTTCCCCAGGATATTCCCAAAAGCTCCCCCTCGTGCAATTTTCAGCTTAGAGCATTTCAGTATTATTGTATTTAATAGCCCTCAATGGATTTGGCTCCCAGTCATTTGTCCAAAACCACTTTGAGCCAGTGTTAACCAGCTGTAATGTGGTGCAGCTCCCAGCCCTATACCTGAGCTGCACCTGGGTGAAGCACTGTCTCCTTCTTCAGCCAGCTCCAGGGATGGATGAATGGTTCATTCCTTCTTCAGCCAGCTCCAGGGATGGATGAATGGTTCATTCCTCCTTCAGCCAGCTCCAGGGATGGATGAATGGTTCATTCCTTCTTCAGCCAGCTCCAGGGATGGAT
>NW_020897803.1:1532301-1591573 GCF_003984885.1 Neopelma chrysocephalum | reverse complement strand
GATGGATGAATGGTTCATTCCTTCTTCAGCCAGCTCCAGGGATGGATCTCTCATTTGACCCTTCTTAGCTCTTTTTTCTGTAAACCAGCATTCCCTGTTCCCCCTCTCCTCATCACTAGTGATTTAACACACTTCTCCCTCTGCTGTCATTTCTTTCTCAGCCTGGGAAGTCATTGCTCATACAAAAACTATCCCATGTGTCTGATTATCCTTGTTGTCCTTGGTATTGTTTCTGTGTCAGTGCATCCCCTCCAAAGTGAGAGGGCCAGATGTGACAACACGTTTGGGATGCAGGCACAGCCTGAGTTTGGGTGACAGCAACATTCTGCTCTGTGTTTTGATCCTTCTGCCTTTCCCAGTGACCCTTAGTTTTCACTGTGTCAGTGTGATCAACAACAAGCACTGTGATGATGCTTCCATGCAGCAAATTATTAGAAACCTAAGAGCCCAATCTTGTGGCCTCATTTAGAGGCCATCATTTCATATGTGAAATTAGGATTCTTTCTCCCAGGGACACCACTCCACTTCCCTGCAATGAATTTCACTGACCACTTCATGGTCACACCATTCACTCTGATGATGTCCTGCAGTTCTCACAATCAGCCTTGCATTCACTGCTCTGAATAATTTTGTGTGACCAGTGAATATTGTCACCTCGTTTTCCCCATTTTTGGGTTAATTAGCAGCACACTGAACAGCACGAGCTCCCCACACACAGGACTCCACTCATGACCTTCTTCTGCTGTCAAAACCGATCATTAATTTTTGCCTTCTGTTTCCCTTCAATGAATCCATGCACAGACCTTCCTCCTGACCCTTGGCTGTTCAGTGCTGCAACAGCTGATGTTGAGAGACCTTGTAAAAATGACCTTAGAACGTTACCAATTCAAAGAATCACCCCTTACCTACGTGCTTGTAAATAAAAGTGTGTGATATATTTTTTTAGCCTTCTAAAGCCACATCCCAAGGCAGGGAAGTTTCCAGCAGTGATTCACCACATGTCAACAGTGAAGTTCTCCCTGTCCCCACGTGTGAAGCTTTACAGCTGAATAATTCTGTAGTTGCAGAGTGAATCCCTGACCTTCAGCACAGTTTATGCTGGTCTGGGCACTTCCAAAGAGCTGCTTTCACAAGAAATGCAAGAATAAACCGTGAAATAACTGAATGGGTGTCGAAACCTGCAAAGAAAACAAAATTTTCTGCCAAATTTGATATTTGGTATTTCAGTTTGGGTTTGGCATTCCCCTTTGGCAAAGCATTGTCTCTTTGCAACTATTTAAACATACATATGTCACAACCTTCGTACTGCATTGAGGGCGGTTCATTTGTGTTTTAATTAACTTATTTTTTTTAATCTGTTCAATAAAACTCCTGTAAAGTCTGAGTTAGTTAGCTGCCTCTTTTTATCCAGCTTTTGGAAAACAGCAAGTAAAAGTAACACATCAGTTCTCCAAAGTACATAAGAAGGGGATCTGAGCTGGTGATTTGTGGTCCCAGCACCCCGAGGATTTTAAAGGCAAGGCATCACAAATGCTGGGGTCCAGCTCCTACCCATTACTTAAAGAGTGGAAAACAAGATTTTTCTGCTTCTTCCAATACCAACTGGCTGCCACGTTGGGAGTGAACCAGGCATTGACCTGAACTAGCTGAATAAACTAAAATGAAAAAAAATAATCCCTCTACTGTCGGAAAAGACTCCTCTTGTCAGGGATTATTTGGAACCTCAGCAGGTTATTTGGAACCTCAGCCATCCCCCAGCTCAGCTGTCGGCCTTTGGCCTGAAGCCTTGGCACCAAAAATGTGCTGCTTTGTATTATCACCTTATAATCTGGTCTGGCATCGTGAAATAAGCATTTAAAACGTTCCTTAAGCTTTACCTTGCCACTGATTTTTAAATTAGAATCACAGAGTGGTGGAAGGGACCCACGAGGATCATCGAGGCACCCTGGTGAGGTCTGACCTCAGGCTCCTCTTCTCCAGCCGAGCAAACCCAGTGCCCTCTTGTGGCCCCTTCTCCAGCCTCATGTCCCCCCTTGGGACACTCTCTGACACCTTTAGATCTTTCTGATATTGTGGTGCCCAAACCTGCACCCAGTTGTTGCAGTGAGCAGCAGCAGACAGGTGAATAAACTTGACAGAAAACAGAGCAAAAAATGCTTTTCAGTGCTTATTTCAGACCAGACAACACTTTAAAAAGTATTTTTTAATACAAGTTCTGGACAAGGCCAGCAGAGGTGCTGAGTGGACATGGAGCCCTCTCAGCTGAGTTTAACACACTGTCCCTTACACTCCTCCACCGCGGTATTTAAATGTTTTATCTCTTCCCTGCACTCAGGATTATGTATTAGGAGAAGGAAGGATCTGGAAGATTGTTTTCCTGTGTTCTTGTTAAGCTTCTCTCTCTGAAGCCTGATGCCCATATGGCCTGTTAATAATGCAGCACCATAATTTAACACAGTTTGCCTTCAAATAAATCCCAAAGTAAGGATGGTCTGGGATAATGCCCAGTTAATATGAAGTGCATGGTCCAGAGGGAACAGAGAAGCAAATCAAACCATAAATGGGAAAAGCTGGAGGAAAAATACAGAGCACTCCAAGCACTTTCGAAGTATTATTATTATTAATGTTATTATTATTATTATTTATTATTATTTTGAGCTTTCATCCTGTCAGCTTAAATTAAAAAGAATTTGATCTTAATATCCTCCAGCAGTTCCAGTGACTTCCAGTGAGGCGCAAAGTTTTAACTGGAAAAATAAAGTGGGTGTTTTTTTTAAAAAAAAAGTTTGTAATTTGTTCTGATAGATTCCTGGAAGATGCCTCAAGGCAGCTGGTGAATCCTGAAGTCCACAGGGTTCAGCCCACCAGGGCTCTCCCAAAGGCCTCCAGTTTTTCAAAAGAGAGAGCAAAAAGTTTTACTGAATGTGAAATTCAATTCCCTTCATGTGTTTCCAGGGATTAGCCCCCAACAGGAGCACTTTTTATTTGGTTTCTGCCCACGGCACCCCAGGTAACATAAATGCTTAAGTATCCAGAGGAGACAGAAGTAATTATGTGGCTCTGTGATATCTAAGCAATAATAATGAAAAAGCTCCCTTTCTATTACCATTATAGAAAAACAAGACCTATTACTCACATAACATTTAACTCTCTTTCAATGTGACATAAAGCTCTTCTGTCTCAGAGCATTAATAAAATGTAACTGCACTGCAGATGCTGTTGGGAAAGCAGATTTCCAGAGATTTCCTGAAATGTCTGAACCTTTCTGCTGAAGCAGGAAGAGGTAACTGAAATATTATTGCAACAATGAAACTAATGGCTTTCCCAAAAAACCCTCTTCCCAAAGAGCACATTTGGCCTGAGAAACAGATTAAAAAATATGAGGCTCAGAAACTCAACATCAGTTTTAGTTCCTGTTCAGGAGAAATAAGGTCGTTCTCTCCCTTGAAGGACAAGTGTAAGGAACTTTGCCCTTGTTTTTTGTCCCTTTTTTTGGGAATTACACCCCAGGAGTGCCATAGGAGGGATGGAGGGAGCAGAGTGGCAATGCCTGTAATAGGTTGTTTGGTCTGCAGGTCTTTGTGAGGAAACAGCAAAGGAACCTACTTCTGCAAATCTTTTTTTTTTTTATTTATAGATGTATACACACACCCCACGTCTGTTTGGTAAGAATGTGCCTCAAATCAATGGCAGTAGTACCCAGCCCAAATTTGGGGCCTCCTGAATGCCAGGAAACAGCTCACATCCTAATGAACCAGCCCAGCACTTCACTGCAGATTTCCTGATGAACCATTTGCTGTATTGATTACATGGCAACCTATGGAAAAACCTACATTAGCTATCCACAGAGAAGCTTAGGTTTGGGCTAAGGATTAATTTAAGAGTTTTTATGTGATGCAGGCAAATCTACTTTAGCTTTGCAAGACCATAACATTCCCAGGTTTGAGAGAATTTACTGTACAAAAATCCGCTTTTCCTCATACTTAGAGCGTGTACAAGAATATTATAAAGCATAATTCTTCATGATCTACTCAATGCTGCCGTGCCCCAGTTACACCAGATTTCGGAGATTTCAACTTTGCAGTTCCACCATTGCCAATGGACATATTTATTTCTGTTTATCTTTCAAAGTTTCTTCTAAAAGAAGCAGTAGCAGCACAGCATCGAGACAGATGACGAGGGAAGGAAGTGGACTCCCACAAAGGATTTGCACCCTTAGCATTTTCATGGCTGCTGACTCTTGAAGTCTCACTTTTGCAGTTCAGATTTTTAACTCACTGAACTGGAAGAACTTTGGGACAGGATGGGTTGATGCAGACACTGATTTTTTTTTTTTTTTTTTTTTGCTGAGCACTGTCTGCAGAGAACAACAAGGGGAGATTTTAAAAGTACCTGCAAATCCCTCAGATGTGACTGTATTTCACAAAGATTTCCTGTGCTGCATCTGCACAGGGAAGCAGCTAAAGGAGCTTTACCCATATATAATTAAACACTTTTGAGGCACAGAGGACATTTCACACAAGACAACTACCAGATGCACGTTTCTGTTAACCACATTTCTGTCCAGTAATGGCTTATGGTTTGTAATATTTATGTGTTCTCTTGTTTGCATTCACATCCAGTGGCTGTGAGCAGCAGAGGTTACAGCCCAGCTGGAATGAGTGTCTTTTCTGGAAGACCTCCACACCAATCCCATGAGGTTTGGTAGCCCCTTGCCCACGGGGGCAGGTGGTGGAGTCCCCATCCCCTGGAGGTGTCCAAGGAAGGACTGAACGTGGCACTCAGTGCTCTGGGCTGGGGGACAAGGTGGGGATCAGTCACAGCTTGGACTTGATGGTCTCAGAGGTCATTTCCAACCCAAATGATTCTGTGATTCTGAAATCCTAATCCCAGAGAAATGGATCCCACTTCTTGCTTTCCTTTTATCCATCCCAAGTTGCCCATTTGTGTGTGAGTTCTGGGTGGGTTTCTGTTGCCCCCTGTGCACACACCATTTTCCTCAAAACACACGTTTCTGCTAGGTCTGAATAGAGGCTTTGTTAGTGAATAGAGACACTTGAATTACACAGTTTAAAGTGTGTAGGTGTTGCATCTGTTAATTCATGTTTGTGGTACGTTTGGTTTGTGCCTTCAGTGTAGGGTTTGTGAATACCCTTTCCACTGGGTGCATTCAAAACAGGGCACTGCTATTTGCAAGCCTTCTGGAGCTCTGTTGCACTGATTATTGTGCATTCCCAATAAATAGCACTGTATTTTACACTGGATTGGAGGGCAGTTGTGGGGTTGTTTTGGTGGTTTGGGTTTTTTTTTTTTGCTTGCCAGGAAACAAGTTTAATAGAGATGTTCATTAAAGGCATGAAGCCAGAGCATGTTGAGACTGGTGCCAGATATTTGTTGCAAGTTAAATTCAGGCAAAGGACACAGCAAAAAAACCCAAAAGATTCCCTCATATAAATACACCTGCAAAGAACTGCTGTTTCCCTCAAACCCTGACTGGCAAACACTATTGGGATGCAGGACCCAGTGATTTTATCACTCCTCACAACCTCAGCTATTTCTCAGGGCATGCCCCAGTTGCTTTCACTTCTGGTTATGACCCAGCTAAGAAAAAATGATGGTTGTGGGTTTCTGAAGTTGCTTTCTCCACGAGCCACTAATGATGGCTTATTTGCACTGCCTTTTTATTTTATTAAGAGGACTGCACGTAGATTCTCAGGCACTTTCTCTCTTCGTGCTGCACAGCTCCACAACAATGTAAAACCCTAACTCATGGAAGATTAAATTAGATTTGAGAGATGCAAGGTCCCCAAAAAGAAAAGGGAACAAAAACCCTAATCAGCGTATTGCGGTCATGGAAGGCACTCTAAAGAAATTTAAAGCCGTGCAATACATATTTATAAGGCAGCATTTTACAGTCACACATTTTTTCCTGTTTGCTTATGTGGGATAACAAGTAGCACTGAGACATAAAATGGGTTAGGAGACACCACAGAGCACAGAAATGGCAGATTCCTGCAGCACCAGCCTGGGGCAGCTGCTTCTCCTGTGTCCCTTCTCTCCTGCCACTGGGATCTGCTCTGCTTGGTTGTCACTCTGATGCTTTGCTTAATCACCTGCACTTTTCTTTCTCTGTGCTGATAAAATAATCATTGTTTTAGGACCTGCTTTCTGTGACAAGCCAACCACAGGGGTGTAAATGTAGCTTCTTCCATGAGTCAGGGAACTCTTTCTGTTCCTGGTTGTTAAGGGGGGGCTGACCCAGGGCTGATGTGCCTGAATGGTGTTGGTGACACAGTCCTGCTGATGGTGTTCAGTTCACGGGGCCAGGCTGGCACTAATCCCATGCAGTCCTTCCAAAATTCACATTGTGTGGATATCAAACCCCCAGCACCACCAAGTGTTTTCAGCTGCACATCTGTTCCCACTGGACCACAACGCTTGCTGATGGAGACAAAAGCACCAGCATGATAATCCAAGCTGTTCAGCCACATTATCCTCCCTCTGGGGCTCAGGAACCCCGAGCTGATTCCTACACTCACGAATCACTGGCACAGACAGGGCTGTGAAACAGCCACAGGTCTCTCACCATCTTTCTCCTGAACACCCAGTGCCCACTGGGAAAGCCACACAGGAACTTTAGATCACCCCAGAAAGGTGAGCAAGGAGTTTGAAGGTTTGTTTTTAGCTATTCATGGATCTGTTTCCAATACAGAAATCTCCTTATCTCTCCAAACTGAGCTCTCCCTTCTGTGCCTTGATGCCACTGGTGTGTGTTAAGCTCTGGGAGGATGTTACACTCTCTCCAAGAGACAAGAGCATTCTGCTCACAGTGAACATCACTTCCAAAGGAAGTCCAGGCTGTTTCCAAACTGGATTGAGTCCAGTGAATTGTACTGTACCCTGCCTTTGCAGAGCTTTGCCTCTAAGTGGGTAAAAAGATCATGTTAAAAATTCATTTCAGTCCCTACATCCACTGTCAGTGAGAGCCAGGAAAGTCACGCTTTGGAAATTGTGAGGACTTCCATCAAATCACTTACTGCTGCCAAATGCATAGAGCAACTTCATTAAGGCTGAAAAAAAGAGAGCAATCATATGCAATCAGGGTCCTATTAGCAAGAGAGAAACCCATTATTGCAGTGACCCTACACCTTTCAGAAGGCACCAAAATTTTTTCTGCAGAGAGATGGAAAAATAGCCTTTAATGAGTCACCTTTTGGCAATAAAGAATGAAACCTATCTGGACTTCAAGAATTCTGAAAGTTTTTTAAAAAGTGTTCCAGTTTTAGAGAGTTTCAGGCTCAGAATTGTTACCCAGACTTGCTTTTTAAAGCAACAGGGTGGAATGGGCTGAGTGAGTAGGCTGGGGCACCTCTCTGAGTTCTTCCCAAGAAGCTGTGGATCTTTCTGTGACAGACTGTTGGGGAAAAGTTTGCAACCTGAAAGTGTAAACCAACATCTCCTGGACAAAATCAATGGAAATCTTGGTGAAACATGTGAATTAGAGACAGCAATTTTCTTCCTCTTGAAAAGAAACAAGCAGTTAAGAGGCAACTGAGGTTCCAGCATAGTGGAAACCCTCTTTCTTCATGACAAAGGAGGGTGTTGGTGAAACAATTCTGCTGCATACATCTCCTCTTTCATGGGGTCCCTGCTCAGAAAACTCTGTCTGCTCCAAAATGTGATGAAATTCTGGAATTTTTCCCTTTGATTCAGTTGTTTTCAAGAAGTCTAGTAATACTTTGGGGCTTGGAGGTGACATGGTGCTGATTCTACAGTTCCCAGAAAATAGTGGAAGCTTTGAATGGCTTTCCTTGGTGCAGAGCTCCATAAAGTACTTCAGGAAAATCGTCAGTCTGTAACATTTATAATTCTTTTCCAGCTCACCTCCCTTCTATCCCTAGCTGAGGAATCAATAAGGTTTGTTGGGTCAGATAACCCAGGCTGGACTCTTCCTGTGCTCAGCATCTCAGCAAGGTTAAAGGGTTCTGCAGGATGGAACTGAGAGCAGAGTTTAGGATACTCCAGGCAGAGTTTAACTCTCTGCTCTGTAGCCACTGCTACAGATTCCTTTAGTTCATCCCTGAGCAAAGAACTTACCATGACAAATCAGATTCCTGTTAATTCACTTCCTGACAGTTTGTCCTACAATATTCTTGCTCCTTGAAAAAAGTCGAAGTTTTCCACCATATGGGTATAAAAATATTGTCTCAAATGCCTTATTATTTTATAGCACCCACAGCATGCAGAATGTACAAATGCAGAATGCAAAGACAGCCTCTTCTTCTTCCTGCCAAAGCTTCAGTCATTCTTATGGCAGTTTCTCTCTCCTGATTGTGTGTCAAGGAAACTCCAGCAATAAAGGTAACATATTGTGGAATAAAGATAATACAGAGTGTGGAGAGGGGAAACACATGTAAAAAAATATGTGAAGAAGGCAAATTGTTGCTAGTGTAAGGTCTGGAGTCGGATTAGTAGCTCTGATTATGCCACTGCATTTATTTTGTACCCTCTCTGGGTACCTCACTGGCTGCTCCTTCAGAGGGCCTGATTTGCTCAGTGCTGGGAAATGAAGTGAAATCTGTGTCTGGAGTTCGTGCAGCTGCTGATCCAAAGTGAATGGCTGAAATTATTGCTCCCTCATCCCTGTGGATGTGAGGAGCAGAGTGAACTGACCGTGTGCATGTTCCAAATCTGTTATCATGTGGAGTAGAATAGGTAGCTTTTATCACACTTGGTCTATTTCTGGCTCCAGTAAATGAAAATAAATCTGTCCTGTCACCTTAGCAGGCATGATCTCCCCTCCCTCTCACGGGCACTAAGTGCTTTTGACAAGAAAAGTACCTTATATTTGAGGAAAAGGGGAGGAAGCAAAAATAAACTTAGTGCAGTGTCTCAAAAATTCAGTCGACCTCACAATTCCAAATTAACCTGGGAAGCAGCAAAGCCCTGCATCCCTGGCCAACCCAAAATCCTCACCAGGGACCTGTGAGACACCAGAAGGGCACCCACCTCATGAGTGAGCCTCCCCCCAGGTTCCACCAGCCCAGCTGGTCCATCCAGGCTCAGCAATAATGGCAATTTTTCACCTCCCTGGATCTAATCATTTTCCCCCTCAAACTGAGCCTGATGCTGTTTCTGGCTCTGCCCCTGCTGGGTCAGGGCTGGCTGATCCCCAGGGACTCCCAGTGCCAGCAAACATCCCTTGTTTGGCCACGCTGGGCAGGTTTTCCTTGCCAAAGCCCCCCGTGAGCTCAGGGTGACCTGTGGGAGGCAGGTCCCCTCCTGAGTGATCTCTGTGCCACCACAGCAGCACAACCCAGAGCATCAAACAGGCATTGAAAGCCAAGCAGGCTCTGGGGAAAGTGCTGGAAGCTGCATTTGAAGGACTCCAACAGCTCACTGCCTCACTTCAGCTGTTTGTCACAGCAAACATCACCGATTCCAGAGCATAAAAAAAAACCCACATAAAGCCAAACCAAACATTGGGTGAGGAAGGTTGTGCTTTCTGTAAGTAAAATGAATGAAGGTCGTGAAAGTTGGGTCCCCCACATGAGCAGCCAGCGGGGGGAACGGTGTCAAAGCTTTCCTGAGGTCTGGGTTGGCACATCCACAGCCTTTCCCTGCTCTCAAATGCTGCCTGTAGGCAGGTCTGACAGGTTGCTGGGAGGAGGATTTTCACCTTTCCACGCAGGGGTCTGTGGAGCATATGGTCTGTACCAGTGGCTCATCACAAAATCCCACAGGAACTCCGAAATTTAATGCCTTCTTTGTGTATTTCTGATGACCACTCACAGCTCTGGGTCACAGACTCTCTGTTTTCCTTCATGTTGCCTTTTACACCAGTGGCATTTTATCAGGCTGATAATTCAGCTGCATGAGAATCCCCTGATATCAGCATTAGTTTTGTCAAATCCCTTATCCACTGCGTGAAAACAGACAGGCATTTTGCTGAAACAATAAATCCATTATGTCAACACAATTAATTCTGTTCACTGACTAAAACATTCTGTCGAGGAACAAAAGGCATTAACTTAATATCTTTATCTAGTTGACAAAAAGCAAATTAGTTCAGAGTCTTTGATGTCATTGTGGTTTACGCCAAGGAAAATCCTTCCTGTCGACATCCCATTTTGTCATCATTTTGTGAGCAGTCAGGACACAGGGGCTTTACCAGGGCTCTGCTGAGCGACACAGGGGCAGTCACTGCATCTGCTTGTCCCTGTATTTCCCTCTGTCTGTCTGGACTGGGGCTTCTGCAGAGAAGTCTTTATAATTCTGTGCTTGTACCAGGCTGCTCTGTCCCCCGGGCCGGGGACCACCATTTGTCTCTGTGTTTATTTTTATACCACAAAAGGAAAGGAAAGGGTTCCCCCCTCTGCTCTTGCAGCACCAGCAGTAAGTGCTTGATTTCTCTTGGCACCACTTAATGTCATTATAGCCCCAAATCACTTTTTAAAGCCATTGATGAGCACAAGGGCTTTTGGGGCTCCAGGCGACTAAATGAGATCAGCTATCCATGCATGTGCCTTAATGAAAGTCCCCCTTTTCTCACATGTTTTTCCTACAGCCATCGAAAATTAGAAGCTCAAATTTCACAATATTTCCTCGGGGAATTACTTCATTACGAAGAGACCTCAGGTTTCACTGAAACTCTTAACAGTGGGCTGCATATGCACAGAGAAAGGGAGTTTTACACTGGGGTGATGTTCTTTTTTTTTCTCCTTTCTCCTCAGAAGAGGTGAATTATGTCAGGAGTTTTTAAACCAGTGAAGCAGTCAGTCCTGCCTCCAGGACTGAGTTTCCCTCAGCTCTGTCACTGGGACAGGGTTTGTGCAGCCCCTCCAGCACCTCATTTGGCCAAATAAAATCAGAGGCTGCTCATTGCCTCCTCTGAGGAAGGTTCCCCTAAAGCTGCCCATTTTATTTTGTACACGAGCAGATCAGCTTTGCCTTTTTTGCTGAATGGAAAGGTTGTCATGGAAAGGATTCTGGCTGAGATTTATCAAATCTGGGATTTATCAGGTCAAAGCTAAACCTCTGGTCTGCCAGGGTGTGCGTCCCAGGTTTCCTTCTCTTCAGTGTCCCTCTGGAAATGGCCACAGTGGCTCTTCTTTTCCTCTCTGTGAGAACAAGGATCTCTTGAGGGTGAAAAGGGCTGTGAAGTGCTGCTGTGTGCAGGAACCCGAGTTAGAACTGAGCACAAATACACTTTTAGAAGATGGACATTTCACAGTGGTCACTTGGCATCCTCTCCAGCTTCCCTGTGTCTCCTGAAAGGAGCAGGACACCACAGCCTTTGGACTACTGTGGGTCCAACACACAGGACCTCAAGCACAGGTCAGGGCCATGTGAGATTCACCCCAGCTACACTTGCCTTATCTATGGGACTAATATTTAGTAGCAGATTTAAGAGGTTCATTTTAAAAGAAAAAAACCAGAAAGAATTAAAAAGGTGCTTACAATACACATTCAAGGAAAGTCCTCAAATTGTACTCCATCAAATCTAACCCTCCTCCAGAGAGCATGCCCACGTTTCCTTTCCAAACTCCCAGCAGCGAGTTTTTTCTCCTTACACTGTGTAAAAGGCACCAGTGCAGCTCCACACGATGCAGATGGAATGATTGTGAATTGTGTGCCTATCAATAGACTCCTGATTAGCAATTTTTCTTCCCTTTATGCCTGCAGTGATTAAGCAATATCCAGCTGTTTCGTTCATTTTTTAGAAAAACTTTTTTTCCCCCCTCTTCTGCTGGAAAATGAAGTGTCTTGGTTGGTCTGTGATTTGGCCCTCTGCTGTGGCCAAGCATTGTTTCAGAGGAGCTTGTGAGCCACAGCTGTGAGCTGAATTTCTAATTCAGCTCGTGCATGTGCTTACCTTTAGGATGGCAAGTGATCCCTGCACGATCAATAACTCTGTGTTTAACTCCGTGCTCAGGGGCTTTGCTGGGCCGAGGCCAAAGTGTGCAGAACCTCCAAAGCTGAATTCCTGGTGGGTAAATTCTGCAATCTCTTCGATTTTGTTGCAGTTTTAATTTAACAGCCAAGGCTTTCTCATTTATTCGTGGTTGCTGTACCACCCCCCAGCATATTGGCCATGACATTTTTTGGAGTGGTTGTCTCCACGCTCCCACAGACCTCCCCTGTTGGACCAGCTCAGGAAGTCAGTCACTTCTCTGGATTTTAGGGGTAGCACAGAAGTTGTCAGCAGCATGAAATTGTGTGAAAGCTATTTTGCTGATCTGGTTAATGAGATGCTTTTCCAGTGTGAGACAGATGTTGCCTGTACACACAGGCACGGAGAGGAACCAGGATCTCTGGAAACAGAATTACTGCCTTTGGGGAATATTCCACTCAAAGCACTTAGGAATGGCCCTGGGAAGCTGTCCTGGCTCATCGATGATGAGCTGAATGGAGGTGACTGGCCAGGCAGGGATTTTCCATCTCCAGCTGGAAACGTTCCTGGTATTACCTGGAATGCTTCGATACTCTGAGGCTTTGCAGTGTTTCTGAAACTCACTGAAATCAGCTGCAAAATCTTGCTAAAACTTGAAATCATTCAATAGTCAAAGCCAGTCTGTCTGAGGTACTGCTGTACTATTTTACATGGCACTTGTACAGAGGCTCCCTTAAAAAGAAATAATCTTATTTATCTAGTGTCCCTTTATTTTGTTTTCCCACTTATTTGGCCGGTATGTTAAATCTGCTGTACACAAACTGTGCATTCTTCCTAAACAGCAACATTAAGTTACACTTTTCACACAAACCATTGTGGATTTCCCACACCAGAACAAGCAGAGAACTCGCTCTGTGCTGCAGATCCAGCCCAATGCAGGGTTAACACCTGTGACTGTGGGAACCTGGAATAGCAGCAGCAACATGGAAAACCCCCTCTGGAGCAGGTGAGGCCCCGTGCCAGGACAAACTGGCTCCATAATGGGGGGGTGTCTGTGCTGCCATGACCCACAGCCCTCCCTGCTGCAGGACACAGCAGGGCTATTCAGCCTAAAATAAAATAGCCCTGCCCTGCACTAACTACCCCACAACTGAATAAGAGTGCACTTTAATGTTTCCTTTCCATTTCTGTCTCCAGTTCCCAACCACACTGCCCACCCTCCCACTCCGATCTTAAGTCTCCACAGTGATGTTCATGGCCTTCCAACCCCTGCTCCTGCCCCAACACACTGGAACATCTTTTTGGGCCACCTACAGAAATAATGCCAATTATTATCATGTCCTGGAAATCCACTCCTGCAGCTCCCTGGGGAAACGCAGAGAGCTGAGCCCACAGCTCCAACTCGTCCGTGCTGCGCTGGGGTGAAGCTTCCCAGACCCAGCTGCCGCTTTCAAAATGCATTTGCTGTGCAAATGTGCAACTTTAGCCCCACACAATCAGTGCTATTTTACTTTTAACAACAGCTCTTTCTCTGCTTTTTAAACAGGAGGCAGGCAAACAAGGGTCATTAAAAAACCTTTTCATTACCAGCCGCTGGCTTTCTCATGCTTTGTGATGTTTAGAGGGGGCAGAGGATTGGATTTTCTTATCTTTTCAAGTAACCTTTTTTTTTTTTCTGCTGTCTTTATCTCCTTTTCCTGGAGTATTCCAGTGCATAATTCAACTAATAGTCTGGTACTGCAGTGACCTCGAAGAAAGCTGATGCTCTTCCTCTGGTTGAGTCTTTCAGTTTCTTACTGGGGATCTAAAGGGCATTTTTAGTGCTGTACCAGGAACTTGTGGCAGAGGACGGAGTGGATTCACTCAACTGCATCTCTAGCAGAGCTTGCTTCCACATCCCTCTGCCTTCTCCAGCAGTGAAGTTTTTCCCCAAAACTCTCTGGTATCATGGAGAACTGCAGAATGCTCCCCACTGGCCATTTTTAAGCAAACTTCAGTGCCCTTGTCGTGACCCACCAGGGCTTGCCAGGAAGACTCAGCAGAAATCTGTGAATGGTCTTGGTGAGAGGCTGCTGGATCCCACACTGCCCTGCAGATCCTGCAAAAGCAACAGGGGAGGTGGAGATCAAGGTGGAAATCTTTCAAGATTTGCAAGTACAAATTCTGTTTCTTCTTTGTACAGTGTTTGCCTGCTGTCTGAAGCACTGGCACAGGTGATGGTGCAGAGCAGCTGGATGGTTTTGACCCTTTTACCTGTTAGCAGGTGTTATCCCCTCCTTCCTAAATCCTCGACAGGATCCTTGGGTCCCTTTGGAGTACAAAATAGCAGAAAAGACTGAGGGAGAATCCTTCTTCCTCCACCGGAGGAGAACCCTCTGGTCAGGAGCATCACTCCCAGCCTCAGTAGTGCTTAAACGACCACAAAGTTACTCAGCTCCCTAATTCCTCTCGAGGAGTTAATTAAAGGGGTTTAATCTCTGCTGAGACGAAGTGAATCTGAGTCTATCCCTGGAAATTACTTTCCCTAATGGAATGACGCAAACCCCAGCTCGGGCGGGATGGGATGCCTCCAGAGGATGAGGATGCTGCCTCCGGAGCGCGCCTGCCTGGGATTCATTTTCTCTTTATTTGCTCCGTTACAGCGGAAATCCCCGGGTTTTCCAGGGAGCCGAAGCCCGGGAGCGCGGCGGGATTTGCGGGGGAAGAGGGACCCCCGCTGGCCGCGGCTGGAACCGAGATGCAGCCCCGGGGTTTTGGCAGCAGAGCGTGTCCGGATCGACCCGGGGAAAGCACCTGGGGAGGGGCAGGAGCTGCTGAAACAGCTCCTCAGCCCCCTGCCCGGGGAGCCCGGGCACTCGGGGGCAGCGATGCTGCGGGACCGGAGGGCAGGGGCGCATCGGGAGGGGCAGGGAGAGCCACGGCGTCCTGGAGGGCCGGGCAGGGGGGCTGTGCTGCCTGTGCTGCCTGGGATGAGCGGGGCAAAGCCTTCAGCACGTCTGGGGGAAGCACACAGGGCAGCCAAAAGAGACCTTCAAGGCTCACGGAGCTTCCACGGGGGAAACCCGAGGAGCCACGACCCGCCCGGGACCGCCCCCGTGGCTGCACAAGGCATCGGGAGTTTTCCCTGGGAACTGAAAGGAAAGCTGCTGGAATTGGGTTTAAAATGCAGTGCCAGAGGCTACTCTCTGGCCCTGGCAGCAGGTGATCCTGGACAGCCCGTGTGTCTGTGCTGACCCTCAGTGTCCCCAGCGCTGTGTCCGTGGGCAAAGTGTCCCTGTGGCCACGCTCCGAATCCACACGGGGCAGCCTGGGCGGGCTGAGCAGCAGGAGAGCACCAGAGCACCCGGTGCCCGCGGTTCTTGCAGGCACAGGGAGTGCAAAGGCTCATCCAGCACTTATTTAGGAACATGGAGCTGCGTGGAGAAGAGTTTGGCTTCCTCCTTTCCACCCTGAGCACCCCAGGTGTGGATTGGGAGCCTGCTCTCCTTCCACGGGCAGCCTAGCACATATTTAATATTCTATTCACACCCCTCTGCAGATTTATGAATCTCAGTTTCCTGCTTTGATCTGGTTCCTGAAACATTAATTAATTTCAGGCCCTCTTGCTCCCTCTTTTTTTTTTCCTTCAATATGCTATTTCTAATTATTCCCTATTTCCTTATGTCACTTACTTTTTTTCAAACAATTTTCCCCCCAAACAAGGTATTGGTATTCCCCTCTCCAAACTGTGCATGGAATTGCAGGAGCACATGCAGGAGGAAGTTCCCCTCTGTCTTCCTCTGTTTCCTGCTGATGGTAGCAGAGCTTGAAAGCCAAAGCAGTGGGAAGGATTTCAGATCTGAAGCTGGAATACACGTGTCACTTTGTCACCTCTTGTGTGCCTTCTCTTGTAGCTATGTGCTGTTTTCTGCTTGATGCCCTCACTCCCTGTATTCATTTCACCACTTCACAGGCTTCCTGAAGGTTTTGGATTAGCCTGGTAGTATTACAAACTGAAAATAATCCTACACTAAGTAGCAAACATTAAATGGCTGAAGGAAGTGACACTGCTGTAGGAACTGCTCCATACACCTTACCCCATTTTATTGGCAACAATTATTCCCTCCCCCTCTTACTAAATTGATTGGAAACACAGAATTGAAAGGAGAAAGCAAGCTGGACACCACAGCTGCACGTCCTGGACACAGAAATCCCAGCTGCTGTGACTTTTCTGCCCCCTTTACAAGAAACGATCCCTTACCACAACTAATTACTCCCTTACATTAACGAGGAGGAAACATTGACCAGACTCATGGCTGAACATGAGAGCCCTCCACCAGCACCCCAGGCCTGCTTCAGGACCCTGGGTGTCCTCCTCCTTCATTTGCCAAGCTTAAAAATGGGAACAACTTACCCAGGCCCTACGGCTGCTCTAGGATTTCATCCTTGCAAAACCCTCAGGCTCATGCCCGTGTACAACACAGAGGTGCTACATGTTATTAACAGGATGTGGCCGGAAAAAAGGCAATTTTTGAAGGCTTTCTTTCACCCCGCTTCTCTCCCAGAATAAGGCAGACTCAGAGCAAGCTTCTAAAAGGCTGGGTCAAGTTCATTCAGCAGTGCTGACACGCTGACACTCTTCAATCAACACGCAGGGCAGGTCTGGTGAGGGAAAGGATTCAAAAAGACAAGTCCAGCGTTCAGCAGAAACACTTCAGCAACTGCTGAGGATAAAATCAAAAGGAAGGCAAGTTGCCTGAGTGGCTGGGAGCAGGAACACGAGCTGTGGCAGGGTCACATCCTTGGCCTGTTATTTGCAGAGACAATACCTCAGAAACAAAAGTCCTCCTTCCTGTGCTGTCCTGCAGCCAGTGCAAGGAGAGCAAGTCTGCTGGAGGAGACAACAAAAACAACTGGCTGGTAAAATGAGAGTTAAAGCACCTCCCAGACCTCCATGGTACAGGGTGCCAGTGCTCTCCTACTGCTGTTCTACTGCAAGCAAGACCCAGGGGCTGTGCAGGGCTCTTCTCACAGCTCTGGCAATGCCTTGTCTTCTAAAAAAAACAGTTCCCAAATGCCCACCAGCCCACCTTTTAGGGACAGCCTGCCAGAAGCCATGCACAGAACCCACCTGCCCGTGCACCAGCAGTCCTAGCTCCCCTAAGGTGGGAGTCAGGGTCTCAGCTGGGGGCCCGGGAAGCTCCTGCTCAGGCTGCACAAAACACCAACGCACAGCACACCCCTTGTGTCTGGGCTAAAATTCAGGACCCCGAGAGAAGAGGGGCTGGTCAAAGAACTGGCCATGGAGAGAGCTCTTCCGGTGTAATTGGAATTCCTTCTGGAATTTGCTGCTTTTTATCTTGCATTTTAAAATGCACACTGAAGGTTCCTCGTGACCAGCCCAGAAGAAGAACCAGGCATGACTAGTTATGGATGTCATAAGGAAAATGGCAACACTGCCCTCGGAAAAACACGAGCTCAGCCTTACCTGAGGGCTCCTTCCTGAGCTACAGCACCTGGCAGGTGAGGATGCAGGAACTCCTCCCTGTCACACCTTCTGTGTAAGGCCTGGCATGTGATAAATGAGCTGCAAATCCCCGTAATTTTTTTTTCCAGTATTTTATTTCTGACAGGCATTTACAACGTTCCATTCATAGAACTAAAAACATAAAAATAGACCTTCTTTCAGCTTATAAAAGAAATATATAAGAACCTTTGACATAGACATGTCATGACATTATGTACAAGAGCCACGGTACCTTCCCAGTACCAGCCTTCCAGTATTTGAGCTCTGACTGTATCCACTGGGAACAGCCCAGGGCAAAAACCGCCGCTCCTCCAGCACGCTGGGACACAACTGACAGGTGGATGATATAAAACAATGCTGTGATCATACAAAGGGTATAGAAACTCTTCTAAAGCTTTTAGGAAAAGAAATGAGGAGATATAGCAAAAAAGTTGATAGAGAAAGCTTTCATAAGGTCAAGTATAGTGCACCAGAAACCAGGGAAGGGAAGGGAAGGGGGGCAAGGGGAGAATGCTAAGTGGGACACACAGACAAGTGATGGATATTTTGGGGGGATAGTTTTTGTTATGTTTTAAAATATAGTCAGAGTGGATTTTATAAAATATAATCCTAAAGCTATTATAAAATTTCAGGTTTTCAAAGTACCTACTAATGTGTCAAACATCAATAGATACCATCAAAACAAAACAAAACAAAAAAAGAGAATTTCATATAATCTTCCTTTTTTTTCTTTTCCTATAGGTGAAACTGCAGTGGGAAAAGCTATATAAATCTTAAAAAAAAAAAAGTGCTATTTTGTGTTTCGCATTTGGAAGTCTACTTAAAAACCACGAGATTTAAGTCACATTTTACCCTGTTTTAGATGTTTAAATAAAAGATTTCAAATGTTAAAGGTTTGCTTGTGTAGAGCTTGTTCGTACTCTATTGCAGTGGAAAAGCTTTTATAAAGGAATTAAAATACACTAGTTTCACCCACAGTAGGAGAGTGGATGAGGTCAGTTTTTTGGCCATGAATTCCCTGTCCCCTACGCCCAAACTCTGCCAGAGAGAGTGGACCAGACGGATCTGTGGCTCCAGAGAGGTCCCACCACGGATCAGCTTGGTCCACCACAATTCAGTCATGTCATTTTATTTATTATTCTTTTTATTATCTAACTAAACTCCAGTCTCAAACATATACAATAATCCTTTTCCTCAAGAAAGTTATACCTAAATAAGAGTTTCCAGTTCATATTTTAATATAAAACCACCGTTCCTAACCCTCTGCAAAAAGCTAGTCCTGTATCCTAGACGTGGAGCTACGCTAACGCCGTAAGACTCTTATCCCTTTGTGCCCCTGCATCTCAGGTAAAATACAAAAAAATATTTCTTCAAGTGTTAAATTTGGATCTCTTTCAAGAGAGTTTGGCATCTTTATAACAGTATGTAAAACTAGAGCTTCCAACATTGACATTAAATTAGACCAGCCACAGACCGAGAGGACTTAACACAACATAAATCCCAAACCTTTCCTCACGCATTCCTAAAATACATGTATATTTCTCTTACATTTAAAGAGGGAAAAAGTAATAAGAATACTGCAACTGTACAGGTTAAAAAGGCAGTTTGCTCATGAAGGAGATGAACCTACGACCGACGGCTTTTACGGCTACAAACCCCTCTGTCCTTGTGCTCTTGTTTTAAGCTAGTTCGCTGCACGTAGGTTAAGACATCCAGAGTAATTTGTTTTCCAGTGATTATGTTTTCTCCCCGTATTTTAATTTCAGCCCCTGATTACTTCAGAATAAATAAAATAGTGTGAAAGCCCTTGGTAACGTAAGACAGGACCTTAAGCTTTAACCCGTTCCCGGTTTTGAGCGTTTTACAGTCGCCTAAAGTGTGGCCGCATGGCTTCGGACCGATTCAGCTGCCGGAATGGTGTGTGCAAGTGTGCAATCTATGGGGATCAGCTCTCCGTGGGAGCGGGGAAGGGAGGGAGGGAGGGGTGGACGGGGAGACCTACGCATCCAGGTGGGGCAAGGGGGGGGGCTTTAGAGCTCCGTGTTGAGTTTCCTGCCGGGGACAAAGTCTTCGCGCCTGACCCAGATGACCTCCTCGCCGTGCCCGCCCTCCACGTCGCCGTTGATGCCCGACAGGGCCGCCTGCTTCTTGAGCTGGGTCATCCTGGCGGCGTGGGCGTCCCCCCGGCAGGGCTGGCCCGCGATGGAGGCCGCCTGCAGCCGCTCCCGCAGGTCCCGCTCGGCCGCGCCGCCCCGCATGGCCTCACAGTACTCGTCGTCGTCGCTGAGGATGTCCGTCTCCTTGATGTCCTCCTGCTCCTCGTACTGAGCGAGGTCAAACTGTTCCTCGACCCAGCGGTCAGTGTCCCCCCCGTGCGTGGGCTGCTGGGGCTCTTTTTCGGGGCTGCTCGTGTAGACGGCGTCTGAGTCAATGGTAAACCTGTTTCGGGCCAGCCGCCGCCTCCTCCTCCCAAGAGACTTGCTTGGGGCTGACACTGCGCACACACAAAGATAAAACCCCACAGGCTTTTTACACACAGTACAACTCCCTCGGGAAAGTTACATCTTCCAGGGGGCCCTTTATTTAGCACCGCTGGGCACAGAGCAGGCAGACTCCCACGGATGACCTGGTCACTCCCTGCGGGCGAGTCACGCCCCGCTCGGCTCCTCAGCACAGGTCTCTCTCCGGCTGAAAACACGGAGTTTCTGCTACTCAGATCCACGGCTGGGATAATGGCCCACAACGACTGTTCCTCCTGAGCGGTGGGCAGGCAGCCAGCACCAAGTGCATCTGTTCAGCTCAGCTTCTCACACGCAGTGCCTGCTGCCAGCACACCACAGAAACCAGCAGGCTCACACCTCGGTAAGGGAAATTGCTTTGTCTGGGGTGAGAGCAACACCACGGGTTTCCAAGTGGCTGCCTCGGTGCTGAAGATGCTGCAACTGCTGTGTTATTTACGGGGAATTACATTCCTTGTCCAGGCTCTGCTACTGCCTCCCCCCACTCCCTCCCTACTGGGGGAGAAACCAAACCCCAAAACCAGAAAATCTATCAGAAGTTCCTTGCTCAGCATCTACTCTACTAGCTTTTGCAACTGGCCCCGTTAGCAAATTCACATCTCCTGTGTTGGAACATCTTCACAAGAGGCTTGTGAGGCAAAGCAGGGGATGAATCCTGCAGCTCTTTATGTGCACACACGTGTAGCTCCATGGCCAGCAGCGAACTCCCAGGCTGGAGTTTCTCCCCCTCCACCAAACAGCACCTTAGCACTTGGCAGGATGTATTTATCCAACTCTGCCTTGGGGGTGGGGTTACCTTTTAACATCCCTGAGCCTCACAAGGTGCATTAAGTACGACAAAGCTCAGCAGTTGCAAATTTTATCTGTAGGGAGAGGTCTGGACTTTGAGGGCAGGTTTTAATCTCTGCAGAACTCATCGTGCAAATGATGAAAGTGAAAGGAGGTTTGGCATCTACAGCAGGGTGGTCCCACAGGCCCAGGGAAGCAGCGCTGTGGTTTTTGGCCCTCCTCTGACTCTCCTTGCTTAGGATCTGAAGTGCCTGTGAGGCAGATTCCCAGCAGCACCCCGAGTGAGAAGCCATGCTGAGGATGGTGTTGGTCTGGCCTGCCCAGTACAAAAGAGGAACAGAAAGCCTGGTTGTCTACATTGCTGGATCTAATGAGCAGAACAAAAAATAAACAACAGACCAGAACAAAACACGCAGCGGTGCCGTGTGCTGTTCACTTGGAAGCAAATGTTTTCTTCCCTCCATCATCTAGTGTCATGAAAATGAAAACCTGCTTCCCCCTGGCATTTTCTCATTGCTTTTGCCTGAAGTCAACTGAAAAGGAAAATCCACGGTTTAGGACAGGCCATTACAAAAATAATGGTATCAAGTGCATGTTTCTCCAAACGTGAGAAGCGGGAGCACGAGCCCTTCAGCAGTAGAGCTGAAAAGGCTAAAAAAGGGAGGACATCCAAAGCTGTCCCTTCAAACCAAGCCACTCACTCAGGGGAGCTGGTTTTTTTGTTGGGTTTTTTTGGTGCATTTTAGTTTAAAAGTGCTAGGGTCACCTCAAAATTCTGTACATGCTTTTAAGCAACAGGCTGCAGGGCTTCTGCTTTGTCCAGCTGAAACCCAGCTGCAGATTAAAGTGCACAGCCAATTGGTACTGACAGAACCCCATTTCTCCCTTCCATGCCAGAAGGGCTGCTCTGAAGCTGAGCCTCGAGTGCAAAGCAAGGGAAATAGAGGCAATTTAAGGCTCTCAAGGAGGTGAAGCATGGGAAACCAGCAGTTTTTACATACACAGGAGAGAATGCCAGTCCTAATGTACAAGTAACAGACACCACCACATGTCCTACAACGGTGCTGGGGTTACTGGGATCTTGAAAGTCTGTAGCCCTACAGTACCTGCCCTGTTCATGGCTGGCCTTGCACCTTTTAGAGCACACAATCTTTTTCCACCAAAAGGAACATATTGCTGGGATGAGGGCAAGCTTTCGGTTTTAAGAAGCTGTCTCCTGTGTTTGTCCCGCAGGATGGAGTGCACTGCCTTCAGAAAGTCCTTCCTGTGTTCTGGTGAGCTGAAAAACAGGTGAGAATGCAAAAAAAGGCAGCGTTATCCCCTGGGAACTGCTAAAAGCTCGCTGTAAATGAGATAAATAATGAGCAGTTCTGTGATTTAAGACAGTGGAAATCGACTGGCAGGTGCTTCCCCCAGAGAAGAGTCCATTTAACACGGTGTTTTCAAAGCAGAGCTAAATCTTTGGTCATTGCAAGGGGCATCCAAGGAAACCAATACACAGTTCATTAAGAAAACATTTAGCCTTTCACCCTTCCCGAGGTTTCCTTTTCCTCCTGTGCCAAGCACGCACTTCCCTGTGTCTGATACACACCGAGCTGACCTGTGGGGGCTCATTAAATCTCTCTGGCTCCTGGGAACACACACCAGGCACAAGTCCTGCAAATCCCTACTACCTCACAGTAGGGACTGGCTTGGCATCAGCTCTGCTGGATCCTGAGGAACGTGTGTTCCAAGTTCTTACTTGAATTCTTAAGCCACGTCAGGGCAACCACAACAACAATAATGGATGTTTCCTTAAGGAAAGGGCAATGCCCCAGATTGGCAGATTTTGGAACCTGGTGGCATGAAAGGTACCAGCTGAACACGACACACCAGCAGCTAACTGGCAAAAAGATCCAATGCTGGAGTTTAACTGGATGTGAACGGAAAATTGTAATAAGGATATTCCCATAAAGGTACACGGCTGATCAAATACATGCCTTTATTTTCAGAGATTTCACAAAATTCTGCCAGTCAGAAGGAAGGTTTTTACACCCTCTCCCCGCCTCCCCTACTGGCTGTTCCCAGACTGCCTTAAAGGAAAGACATAGGCAAGCTGGGATCCAGAGGTGCCATGGAAAATAGGGAAACACACACTTACCTACAGCAAAGGTGAAATGTCCTTTCTGGCCTGCCCTCAGACTCAGATTTAACGTGGACAATCTCACACACAGAATTGGTCTCTGCATCTAAAGGGAAAAGCAAGCAGAACTTCATGTAACAGCTTTTCATGTTTAACTTGGAAGTATTTATTCCATAATCCTGAAGAAATGGTTTAAGACCACCCAGGACAACAGACAATATACTGCAAATAATATTAACTCACGGCTGAAAGGCAGCAGTGGGCAAGTGACTAATGAAACAACAGGCTCTTAAACTGGCAGTATTTTATATGCACCCACTCAGTCCCATAAAAATATTTTAAAACCCCAACCCAAACGAACAAACAAAACCCACCAAATAAAAAAAGCAAACCAAACAATTAAACAGAAACCAACAAAAACCCCCGAAACAAATGAGCAAAAAACAATCCAGCTATTCAGGTGTTCCATGAAGTACTGTCACATTTTGGGTGGTGAGGCCCTGTCTCACTCAGGGGTCAGCTGGGTGGTTGCCCCACCCCTGGAAGTGTCCAAGGCCAGGTTGGACAGGGCTTGGAGCAACCTGGGCTAGTGGAAGGTTTCCTTGCCCATGGCAGGGAGTGGGACTGAATGGGCTTTAAGGTCCCTTCCAAACCAAACCATTCCATGATTCTATGATTTTACAACTACCTCCAATGTTCTTTCCACTCACTCATTAGAAAGTGAGAAGACTGTACAAATTTGTGAAATTTTTCATGCTGTAAGCTCCCCATGAAGCTGGCAACCATGAGAACAAAAACCCACCAGTTCTGTTGTCTCACAGCTGCAAACTGCCTTCTAATCTCCAGAAGAGGAACAGAGTGAACCAGAGGCAGCACCTACTTTGCCCTGTTTTTCCAGAATGCAGTGGGAACGTTACCTGCACTGGCCAAGGCCCGAACCTGCAGGGCTTCCAAAGGTATCATGTGGCGAAATCGGAACGGATCCCAGTCTTCATAAATTGAGGCTCTATGTGATCCGCCCTGGAAGAATTTCAAAACACCATTAGGAAACCAGACACCCTGGGACAGCCAGACACAAGAATCTCCTGTGCTCTGCACTGAGAGCTTCCAGCTACAGACCTGCTGCCATTCTGATTTTTTCACTGCAACACCTCACTGAGCTGCCTCTCTGTGAAGATCTTGCTAAAATCTAGACCAAAGCACCCCATCAGCCTTCCAAAGTCAGTCAGACCAGTGCTGCATTCGCTCCTCCAGGTGCACATACACTCAGGAACACATTTTAGTTTTGCTTTGGCCCCTCTGAAGTCATCCTGTGGCCAGCTGGCTTTACCCAGCTGGCTTTACCCAGCTGGCTTTACCCACGTGAGCATTTCAAATCACACCTCGGTCTGTGCCACAGCTGGGAATCACAAGTTCTCTGTGGCACTATAAACTGTGTTCTCTGTTGTAGGATGGGCTTACTGTCAAGCTGAGCTTTAAATTGGAGTCCCAAACTCCAGTGGGATCCCTGAGCCATACTGCAGGCACACCTAATTCAGCTGAGAAGAGCCAGCACGTGTTTGGTGGCACAAAACACCCAGGGCACTGTGTTTCACTGAGCCAGATGACAGACATTAAATATTTGCTTCACATACACTGACCATAAAATCAAACACAAGAGAGATGTTCACAGTATCTTGATTCATGACAATCCACTCCCCAGCATGGGATGGATGTGGCAGGGACATGAATAACTAGTCCAGCAGAGAGCCAAGGATAAAGCAAAGGAATGTTTGCTGCATTGGGGATGAACAGCACATTGCTCAGCACCACCCAACACCTCACACCCCAAGGATCACACATGGAAAAGAACACTCCAGCTCCACAGCTGTATGGAAAGCAGATCCCAGTCACAGCCCCACAAATGCCCACAGCATCACCCAAGCAGTCCATTCAACTTACAAGTTTCTTCTTCTGTTTGGAGCCATCCTTGTATACAAGAACCACGGCAGTTTTGAACACTAGAGGAGAAAGTTAGAGATAAAAGCCATGTAGTCACAAAATCACAGAATGCCTGGTTGGGAAAGGACCCCTGGAGATCACCCAGTTCAACCCCCCTGCCAAGGCAGGGTCACCTGGAGCAGGTGACACAGGGACACATCCAGGTGGGTCTGGAATGTCTCCAGACAGGGAGACCCCACACCCTCCCCTGGCAGCTGTTCCTGTGCTCTGCCACCCTCCATGGAAAGAAGTTCTTACTCATGGTGAGGGGGAACTTGTGTTTCAGTTTATGGCCACTGCTCCTCATCCTGTCACTGGCACCACTGAAGAGTCTGGCACCTTCCTCTGACAGCTCTTGGAGATATTTGTGTGGATTGACGAGATCCCCTCTCAGACTTCTCTTCTCCAGATTGTCTGGAGCTCTCACAGTCCCAGCTCTCACAGTCTCTCCTCAAGAGAGCCCATAAGGCTGGGAATGGGTCTCCTGAATGCCCCAAGCACACAGACCTTCCAGCTCCTCAGCCCTCACCTGAGCCAGGGAAGGAGGGCTTGGAGAAACCACCAGCCCTCTTGTATATTCTTCCCCAAAAAACCCCAAACTCAACAGCTTTTACCACACAAAACCAGGTTACTTCAAACTCACTTGAAACTTAAAGAGTTTATGATACCAGTTATAGGAACAACTACTCAAACAGCAACGGTTCTGTACAAATATCTGGAAAACTTAATTCCCCCTGGCTAATTTCACCTCAGACTAATAAGCAGCATCCAGCTACACTCGGCCAGTCAGCAGGAGAGGCTGCACAGGGACAGGATGTGAATTAAGAAGTGAGCACCACTGGCTGGCAGAGATGTAATCCCAGTATTTTTTGCCACACCAAATCCACATGGAGCTGGAATTTGCCTTTCAAGACTCCAGCTTTCCTTGTGATCTCTTTCTTCAGTCCTCAAGCACATCCCCTCTGTTTTCAGACTGAACTGCAGGGACACTTAATTTTGGACATTTTATGAAACCAATTTAGAGATTCTGGGAGTAATTAAGAGTTGCTGCACATTCCTAGCAGCTTTCATGAATGGTATGAGCAGGTGCTTTCCCAACTTACAGGAAAGCAGTAAATTTTTATATGCTCTTCCAGAGCAAAGCTGAAAGAGTCTTCATTTGTTATCTTTTTGGTATGTTAAAAAAATAATAACAACTATAATCATCATCATCCTCACTAGCTTCCTAACCAGCATCACTTTCTGGAAACAAGGTAAAAAAAACAGTTGTGTGAGAAGAAATTTAGGAACAAATAGAACTTAGCATATTCTGCAGCACTTGATGTAATTTTTAAAGAGAGAGGCTGGGTTGTGAAGTAGAGTTACTTGGCATTGACTGGACTATCAAATCATATCTTTTCAGACACAAATATATTAATATAGAGCTCCTTATAGCCTTGGACATGAGTTTAAGAAACTCTTGCACTATACAGCAATCTCCAAATTCCTCCCCAGTTTTAGATCACCACAGAACAGAACTGACCATTGCAGCAAAGAGACCAACCCTGTTATAATTTCCAGCCAACCTTGCAGAAGGCAACGCTCAGTTACCTTCAGCAAATATCTGCTAAGGCACACGTGACATCTGAAATGAAAGTGGTAGGATACAAACCAAATGCTGCCAGCTCAGGTTCCTTCTTCCACTTCCCCAGTGAAGCAGGAGGATTCAGCCATATCACTGTATTATGCAGGAGCAAATCCCCCATGGAAAGGTCGGCGACCTGCCAGCACGAAGAGCACAAGCACAGAGACAGAGTGTTTAATGAGTTCAAGGAATCTTATGGGAATTTCCAGTTCAAGAAACTTGCCTTAAGTTTAGTCCTGAACAAACCAAAAATACCCCACAAGCAAACCTTTGGAATATTTCATCAGATGGCCACAAGCACGTGCAAACAGACTGTGACACTTAGCAACAAATCCGTGTAGATCCTTAATTGGTCAGCATAAATTAGGATAAAGTAAACTCACAGAACAGCTCTTGCAATTTGGTGGGAAGTTAGGGCAAAAAACCAGATGTTTTCTTTGCTTTTTCATTTATCCTTTGTCCATCTTCCTCCCAAGAAGATGGTTTGAAAATGTAAGCACAACCCCTAATGCACATACTCAGTTTGGGGCAAGGTTTAGAGATCCTTCTCTTTCTTTATGGTCCCCCAGAGTGACAAACTGAGTGCTACCCCCAGTCCAGGGATCTGGGACTTTAAGACCCCTTCCAGGGGTCTCAGACAGTCAGCAAGGACCGAGCCACACCAGATCTTCGTGTGCACCACGTGAGACCTCCAGCCCACAGCCCCAGGCTCTCTCTCATGCACCAAGCCCCCTAAAAAGCTTTCTAAAAGAGAATCAGCAGTTTCTCACACACCACACCTCACATTTTCATCTCTTCCAAGCCATTAAAAAGCCAAGGACAGCCTTGCCTCAGCAAGTCCACTCAAACTGGTGGGGCCAGAAAACTGATGTGAAAGGAGGAGAGTCAAGACAAGGATATCAAAATAGTGAAGGGCAGGTTGGGATGAGATTTTGACCCAAGCACAACACTGAAGGTCGATTGTCCATTACTTCTTTACATTGGTCCCACTCACTGAACCATACATGGAAAAGCAATTCTAGAATTGAATAGGGATTTATCTGTTTGCACCAGGATCCACTTTGATGGAACAACAGGAAAGGTAAATATTGGATACAGTTTAACATGCACACTCCAGGCACCACCATTACAGCCTCTTCCTCTCCAAATCTGGTCGTCTGTTACCTCTTTTTTCTCCCCTGTTTGTTCTGCTATGAGCTGGTCAAACACTGCCCCATACTCCTCGTGGATCTTCTGCATTTCATTAATGTGGCTGGCAACCTTGTTCATCGTTTTGATGGCCACTAGAAGAGAGACAGGACGAGAAGAAAAGGAATTTTAAACCTCTGAGAAGAAGGATTCCAGGTCAGAACTCAAGCAGGGCGAAGCACATGGGGTTAACCCCTTACCATCCAGGTGATAATGTTCCTCACTGTCCACGTCAGTGAGAGCAAAGAGCTCCTTCAGCAGGAGAGGGTATTTCAGGATCCGCTGGATGGGTTTGATGAGGTAAGACTCCAGCGTGGAGGAGTGCTGCCGTCGGGGGTTCTGGGCATCCAGGAATGCCTTGAAAGCAGTGTCTGTCTTGGCTGGAAGATTAAAATGAAGCCATTGGATAAATCAAAAAAAACATTAAGTCACTTTTCCAGCTTTAAATTCATTTATCCAGAGCCATTTTGCAAGGAACTGTAGATTTACTGGGTCCACAGAATTAGATTTATGCCCTCCAGGTTTTGAGTCATTGACACTTTGCCTTGGACATGGTATTTGGGATTTCACAACAGGCACCCACCTCCACACCAATACAGGCAGGTTTTAATTTCACTGTCCATGGTAGAACAGAATATCCTGAGTTGGAAGGGATCCACAAAGATCATCCAGTCCAACTCCTGGCCCTGCTCAGGACACCCCAACAATTCCCATCCTGTCCCTGAGAGCGTTGTCCAAACTCTCCTTGAGCTTTGTCAGCCTTGGGGAGCCTGTTCAGTGCCCTGGGGGAAGAACCTTGTCCTGATATCCAGCCTAACCCTCCGTGACACAGCTCCAGCCGTTCCCTGGGTCCTGTCCCTGCTCACAGGGAGCAGAGATGGGAGCTGCCCCTCAGGAGGAAGCAGCACACAGTAACAAGCACTTTCGGCCTTGCAACTATTTTAGAGCAGCTCAAATTGTTTTAATCACCTGTTTCCTTTAAGCAAAGGTTCAAATTGGGTATTTATGAAAAGTCGCTGCTCCTAAGCCCAGTCTGACAGGTGCACCTATAATATTGACAAGCCTGGTTCTTGTTACCTCATTAAACCTTAAAATGCAGCTCTGAACAACCATCAGGAGCCAGTAAGGAGGCAGAAAAGCAGTACACTTATGCTAGGACACCAGATTTTGGGAGCACAGGCAGCCTGGACACTTGATTGCCATCATCCTTTCTACCTGACTGCTACTGAACTTATAAAAATGTCATTTTCTCTGTTGCTCCCCCTACTAGAACATAAGGAAGGAAGCAAGGAGGAGGTGGTATTTTTAGGCACACAAGTTATTCAGTGTAGGAACAATTCCACACAATTGCTTTTATTAGAGTCATGTCCCCTGCCAAGGCTCTGTGGTTTTTTTTGCAGACAGTCACCTGATTGCAATAAAGCAACTTCAGTTTCAAACCCAAAAGCCACCTGCACCTCAGCTGAGGACACCAAATTACACCTGAAATACACTCCCAGGCTTTTAAAGAGATTTATCTCTGGCATGAAATTTTATGTTTTACTTCTGTCATAATTCAAGCACAATCATTTCTCATTTATAAATACAGTCAGCAAAGAAAAATAAAAGCAAAATAACCAGATCTACCTAGTCTACAGCTTTAAAATTAAGGCCCAACAAAATGATACCAAAAGAAAGCATGGATGTGACTGGCAACAAATCATTCATTTATATATCCCACAGAGCTGCCAAGTACTCTTTGAAGCATGGGGAATAAAAGTTTACAAGTAGAAATGAAAAAGGAAAAAGTGCGCAAAAAAAAATACAACAAAAAACCCCAAACCAACCAAGAAACAAAAAACCCAAAACTCTGATTGTCAGACATCCAGATGTTCTTTGAAAAACAGGAGCTCCTCCCTGATGGCATCGGTCCTACAACTGGAACCATTTGTTTATTCAATGTCTTGGCCAAAAAGGAGTTGCATGAAGCAGTGGTAACTCTAAGAGAGTAACACTTTCACAGGGGCAAAACATCACTCTGAGGCAAGCTGGCCCATGAGCATTTATAATCCAGAGCACAGTTCATTTATCTCCATCTCAGAAGGCAAGCTCAGCTAGGAATTCAGACATGGAAACTTCTCAGGCAAGCTGGAATGAAGGCGAGAGGAAGAGGAGAGGGGAGAGGGAGCATGGTGAAGCTAAAATATTTAGGCAGCTTCCACAAAACATTCTCCCAAGCTGATCCTTTCCTAGTGGCTGCCAACATTCAACCACAGAGGCTGAGGATTCAGTGGGATTGCCACTGGCAAGGATTCGTGGCACAAACAATCCCAGGAGGATCCAGGGGTCATTACAAGCACCACCACTCCTGGTTCCAAAGTACACAGTGATCCGTTAGCAAAAGCCACACTGGTCTTTTAGGAAACCTTTCCCACATGACTGAAAAGTGTCAGGGGAGAATAAATTAAGCATGGAGAGAAAAACTCCATGCAAGGTTAACCACTTCTTGTGATGAGCTCCTCGGGTATCGTCCCATCAAGGGTGATCCCAGACCACCCATGGCACAGAGCTCTCCGTGAGCCTCTCAGGCCAGACGGACTTACTTCCCTCCTGGAAAAGCACCCAGGCACGTGTGTGCCCCCACTGCTGCCCCACAACATGGTTTGGGGTGCAGTGGTCACCTCTCTCCATCCACAAGGCCAAGCTGAGCCAGCCCAAACCGAGGTGTGGCTGCGATGACTCTCCCTCTGTTTGTCCAGCCCGTGGCTCTCACCTTTCACCAGGACTTTGGGGACTTTCGTGTGGCTGGCACAGAAGGCACTGTACAGCTTGAACCGGTCAGCGTAGTACAGGAAGGATCCACCCAAGGAAAACAACACTTTCTAGGATTTAAAAATTAAAAAAAAAGGCATTAGTAATTAAAGCACGTGAAAGTGTTTAGTTCTTTTCCCTCATCTGAAGCTTCCGCTGAGCTTTGGGATGACAGGACAATGGATTTTTAGAGTGTTTTCACAACAGGACATTGACCTGTTGGAGCAAGTCCAGAAGAGGCCAAGTTGATCAGAGGGATGGAGCAGCTCTGTTGTGAGGAAGGGCTGAGAGAATGGGATTGCTCAGCCTGGAGAAGAGAAGGCTCCAGGGTGACCTAATTGTGGCCTTCCAGGACCTGAAGGGAGCTACAAGAAAGATGGAGAGAGACTATTTTCAAGGGCCTGGGGTGACAGGACAAGGGGGAATGGTTTCACACTAACAGAGAGCAGGGTTAGGTGAGATATTGGGAAGAAATTCTCCCCTGTGAGGGTGGGGAGGCCCTGGCACAGGTTGCCCAGGGAAACTGTGGGTGCCCCATCCCTGGAAGTGTCCAAGGCCAGGTTGGAGCAACCTGGGCTAGTGGAAGGTGTCCCTGCCCATGGCAGTGGGTGGAACTGGATGATCTTGAAAGTCCTTTTCACCCTAAACCATTCTGTGACTCTGTGATTCATCCACCAAGAAACAGGCCCAGCCTTGGTGTGTGGATTAACACATTAATTAACAATTATAATAATAATTAACATCATTAGCCAAGCCCCAGCCTGAAGACACCACTAACTCCAGAGGGACTGGGCTCACAGCTCCAGAGCTGTGTTTAAAAGCATTATTGAGCTCAGTAATGGCCAGAAGCCCCCGAGAGGGCTGGATGGATCTGACTTTGTAATGGATCAAGACATTAAGGAGCTGTGCAAGCAACACTCATCCCTCTGCACAAACACACCCAGGCCTTCACTTCCTTGGACTGAGTTTGTGTTAGGGGTCAAACACAGTCTTCCCCTAAGATGTCTTATCTTTTCCTTGGTGTTTGCTCTGCTACCCACTTAGGAACCAGACAACACGTGGTGGGGGGGCTGAGACAACAGGCAGGAGAGGGAACCAGACTGCAGAACTGAAACCACGGAGCCCCAGAGCCCCATATTTCACACACTGCTCCCAGACAGTGCCCATGGGGCAGAACTGAAAGTGAGGTTGGTGCACTTTTTATGGAAAGAGGTGGGAGCAGCAGCACTCAGAGGGCAGAGTTCACTCCATAAGGAGGCTTCTCTGGCACTCCTCTCTCAAAGCTCAGAGCACACAGTGATCACAGAGGCTTCCTCCAGTCAAAAAAGTGTCTCTGTGCTCTCCATGAAGTGCACGTTTCCTACAAGAGCTGTGTTCTAGTTCCATGAGGGCAGTGTTCATGACTGAGGCTCATTTTAAACAAGCTCCCAATGGCAAAGACACACGTGGACAAAAAGACAAATTCTTTCAGTAGTTCTTCCAGGGCTGGATGTTAGCTGAAGAGAACCCCAGTGGAACTACTATTATTCATCAAGCCATCCTGTCCTTTACCAAGGTGAGTGCTCAAAGCCAGAGCAAAATTCTCCAGAGAGAACACTCAGCTACTTACCATATCTCCACTACCAGTACAACTGCATTAGAAAGAAAACGAAATTTGTTCCCAAATTTTCCTGGTTTTTATATGAAGTTTACACATCTGCAGTTTACATTTCTACCTGTGATGATGCACATCTGCTGAGAGCTGAAAGTATTTGCCCCATAGTTCCACTATGGATCAAAAGTCCAAATACAGAACTCAATGTGCTGTTCTGATCTGCAGCCCCAGTGGGCTTCTGTACATTAGACTTGTCAGAGCAAAGATTTTATGTAACTTTCCATTTCTAGCTTTTCCTGACAGCTCAAGGCAGGAAATCTGGCAGAAGGGCAAGAATAGCACCCAGAAGCACATGGTGTTACAGGTTTCTAGTGCTCTATATGGCTAAATGTAGCATAAAATTCAAGTGTAGCAGGATAATTTTCCAACAGCACCAGTATTAGCTGAAAATTAATCTTGAGTGGGAGCAGATGCATGTTTTTACATGAACAATAGTGACAATAGTCAGAAAAATGCGATGAACAGTGTCAAAGGACTCCTCAAAGTGTAAACCATGAGATTACCTTAAATTGCTCAACTTTTTCAAGCTTTTCCAGGTCTGGAACCAGCCTTACTCCATCTTCCAGAGTTTTCAAGAACTCTACTTGGAATGCTACCATTTCAGTCAGATTCCCAAAGAGAACATCCAGCTAATAAGAGGGGAAAAAAAAAGACAAAATGCTGAAAATATCACTTGGTAGCTAAATCGTATTTTCTAGAGCTTCAGTAATTCTCAGTTGTGTAATCAGGGTGATGTCAGGAAAAAACAACCTACACACTGTACATTAATGAGCACTACTTTTATACCCTCCTAAATTCACTATTTGGAAAAAAAAAAGGACTTAAAAATTTCAGGCAAGCAAGTCCAGCTGGGGGTGGGCAAAGAAGAGGGGCAGGTGAAAGGTCTCAGGCAAAAGAAGTCAACATACCTCATCTGGTGTGAGGAACGTTTCTTTTTGTAGAGGCTTCAAGTATCTCTCCATTAGACAATTTAAGTCCTAAAAAGTCAGAAAAAGATGCCCACGTTGGTCCCTCAAAGTGCCTCTGTGGACATTCATTGAAGCGGCAAAGATCACTGCTTACCCAGTGCAAAATTCCCGAGAATTTTTCCTTTTCACACACAGGACAAAACAGTTGGATTTCACAGAGTTGAAGGACAGCAAAAGGAAACATTTACACAGTTTTACTTCCAAAATCATTGAGCAGTGTCCCTCTGCACGCCAGCTAAGTAGCTTCACAACAGCAGCCTAAGAATTTGGAAAGCCTGCTTATTTCAGAGTTTTAAGTTACTATTTTAGGGTCAGACCGTAGAACTGAGTGCAAGTTCACTAAGAGATACGTGCACGAAGCAGAACTTGAAGTATTAGAGAAGAACCAACACAATTTTACAGGAAATAACAGACTGAAACAAGACATGGAGCCCCCTTACCTTGACATAGGTGCGCTCTGTCTCCAGGAGCTCACAGATGACCTTCCGCAGCTTGTCTGCGTCTGTGAGTTGTCTCATGGTGGCCAGCTGGGGTCCTGCAAATTCCTGAGGGTGAGCACTGGAGTCAGAAGGGTTCATTTCATGCAGACTGCGACAGAAAGCAGCGACCTGCTCTGTGCTCTTGAAAAAGAAGGAAGAGGAAAAGACCGGCGGTAATATTTTAAGGAAGAGTCACAGGAATGATGGAGGTGAGAAGCGTTTGCAGCTTAGCAGTTGCAGTTTGGGGACTTTTTAACGGGCACCAAAGTCCAGAAGTGTCTGTCCTGTCTCTCAGTGACTGAGGATAAGGGAGGAGGCAGGGGGAACCCAAAAAACAAAACAGTTGCACAATTCAAATTAATTAAAGTGCTGTTCAATAGCATTCCTGGCTTCAGACGTACAAGAATTTTAATTAAAATAGGCTCGTCCAGCAATCAAGATTGACAAACTAACAAAGAGGCCCAAGAATTAGGAACAAAAAATGACAGTGCAAACAAAACACACACCCCAGCCCTCTGCCAGTTCCCTAATTGTTTGCTACAGTCCTGGGAATAGCTGTGTCAACACATCCGAGGAGACAACGCTGAGGCAGAACCCATTCAAGCTGTTTTTGGGGGAAGCAAAGCCATCCAGGGAGCCAAAGCCTCTCCAGGCTCCAAACACAAGTTCTTTGGGAAAGTAACTGTATACCTGATCTGTGCCTGGAAACACACCTTGCAGGGTGAATTTCTTCCCCAGAAGTCACGTTTTGCAGAGCTGCTACATCAAGTTAATTTCTTTATATATAGACATCTGATTAAATATTAAAGCCAGTTATCCTTGCCTCACCTCCTTGTGTTAGATCATTTTCTCACATCTTTCATTACACTGAAAAGTTTGGAGCAGGTAGGACCTCTGGTGTCAGTGACCACAGCCTCAGGCTCCTGGGGTTGCCAAAGCAGTCGTGTGCTCTGTCTCCATCCCTCCCAGAGACCTGGAGGGAAAGGAGCTGCTCCACTGGATCACACCTCTCTAATCCTACCATGGGATCTTGATCCAGATGCAGTGATTTCCCAGCACTGCCTCTACAGCCCTCCAGTTCATGCTAAAAGTCCTGTGAGGAGCAGCTGAGGGAGCTGGGGGGGCTCAGCCTGGAGAAAAGGAGGCTCAGGGGGGACCTTCTGGCTCTGCAACTCCCTGACAGGAGGGAAGAGCCGGGGGGGGGGGTCGGGCTCTGCTCCCAGGGAACAAGGGACAGGAGGAGAGGGAACGGCCTCAAACTGTGCCAGGGGAGGCTCAGGCTGGACATCAGGAGGAATTTCTTAATGGAAAGGGTTGTTAAACATTGGAAAGGGGTGCCCAGGCAGGTGGTGGGGTCCCCATCCCTGGAGGTGTCCAAGGAAGGACTGACCATGGCACTCAGTGCTCTGGGCTGGGGGACAAGGTGGGGATGGGGCACAGGGTGGACTCAAGGGTCTCAGAAGGCTTTTCTCTGTTTCTGTAAAACAACTGACCCAAAATTAGTCTGTTCAAACAGAGAAATACAAGGGAGGAGGAAAAACTAACAAAATAAAGAAAAGAGAGAATAAAGCACATCACCACCTTGCAGTTTGGAGTCAGAGCCCTTCACTCCCACCAGCTGGTAGTGCCAAAAAAACTCCGCCTTTTTTAAGCCACGCAGCTATTTCCCTCTCCATCCACCCACAGTCCATGCTAGGGACAAGTAAGGATTTCCTGCCCTTACACAGTAGCTTTCCTTAGAGGTCTCTTATGGCTACAAATGCTCACAAGAGGTACCACTTCACAGCATATGGGTAAAGAGTTATTATGCAAAGGATCATTTTCTTCAGGACACAAGTGTAAGCAAGGAACTAACTGTGACTGACTGTCTATACAAAAAATGCCTCCTGGACACACTTTTTTACAGGGAAAATATGCACCTTCGGTTTCTGAGGTTTAACTCAGATGTGGGAGAAAGGAAAAATATTGCAAATTGATGACAGGAGGAAGCAGTGAGTTAAAAACAGTCTACTTGCAACTATGTTCTTGGTAATGGCACATGTCACAGAGTTAAGATTTATTAGTCAACATAATTCCTGTTATTTCTCAGCAAGGTTCCACCTATACTCACTGTACTTTAAGTATAAAGCACACACAAACTTTTACATCACATTTGCGTTTCCACAGGTGTGATCTTGATCCCAACAGCCCCACACCCCCAAAAGGCAGTGGGTGAAAGCCTGGCTCCAGTGCAGGCAAAAAAACCCTCCCAAGTTACCTGCTCTGCTGGAAAGGGACACAGAACTGACAGTTCACATACGTTAATCTGAGCCTGCAGAGACCCAGGATACACAAGGGTTTGCTCAGAAATGTTTAGCTTGAAGAGTATTTTGTAAACGAATGTTTGAGGAGGATGTATCCAGTAGTGTTTTGCTTTAAGGTCCAAATGTACAGGTAAAACTAGCTGTAATGTATAAAACACAATATGGAATCAAGCTCCAGAAATAAACCAAGTGTTTCAAGCAGTTCATGCTTGATACCCCACACACTTCTCACCATCCTGTGCATGCACTTGCAGTAAGTTCCAGGGAAAGATGGGTCACCCAGAAAGAGAGAGCGAAAATCTACTTTGGGTGTGAAACACCAGCTAAGCAGTGAAGTTGAAAATTGGATAACTCACACAGGCACGTGGTCTGCCCCAGAAGGAGCAGTTACACCCATATGCCAAAAAGGAAGTGTAGAAGACTTCCCAAAGCCTTATCTCCACTTGCACACGTAATAAACCACCCCTGGGCTCCAGCCACATCCAGCTCCAGCAACGGCTGAACGCTGCCTCTCCTGAAGAACTGCCCACCTATCACTCACCCCACACTCCCTGGACAGACAAAAAGTCTCCAGCACAATAATTCACAAACTCTTGCAATTGTGGTGTGTGACACCCCCCCCATTTCCCACTTAAGCCACAGCCACCAATGGGGGCTGTGATGGCTCCATCCAGCTTTCTTTGGATTTTAGGGGCTGCACAGCTACACAACAGTCAAGGGCTGTCTGGAACACTGACCCAGATTTCTTGCTGCTGTGCAAATATGACTATAAATCAACCACCTTAGTCCATAAATAGTGGACATTCTAGGGCCTGTTGAGCTGCCTTGCAGGGCAGTGAGCTGCACACCAGGATCTGCCCTTGGGTAGGGAGGGCAGGGACATCTCTCAAGGTTCCTCCCCAGGGACTCCCCGCCACAACAGATTCCCAGTTAGTGATTAGCAGCATGCTAGACTTGGAATTCTTAGCCAAGAGATCTACAGGATTGGCTTTAGACATAAACCCTTGGCCAAGCCTGGGACTAGGAGTGGATCCAGCTGCACCTAAACCCCTCTCCGAGAAGGAGCTCGGAAAGCAACAGTGTCCTTTCTGAACCTCATGACTCAAAGGGAGGCCCCCCAACCACTTCATCTGACCCTGCCCTCTATGCAGTAAGTAACCAAGTCTACCTTGCCATCAAGTGTTGTTAAACCACTGTCACATTGACCAACCAACTTTGCTAACTTACCAGTTTATATCAATAAAGTAAATTATTGCTTCTGTGTTACAACTGAAGTGCACAACTCCACACGTGACAACTGCTGTTTCATTCCTGAATAGAATCCTGCCTACCTTGTATTTCCTTTAAAAAATCAGTTTCCAGACAGAAAGCAGGTGCACATTGCACACAGGGTGCTTCAGGACACAGCTATTTTGATGAAAACTCTCAAACACATTTCACAAAAGTCTCTCTGTCCCCGTTTTCCTGGAGAAAGTGGATAGAGCAGAGAAGGTCTGGAGCAGAAGCAGATCCTTTTATCTCCCTACACCAGCTCTGTTTGCCAGCTGCAACAATGACAGCACTAAAGCAGGATTTCTCCAGGAGAATTACGGCATCACACTTCAAGGACAATTCTCCAAGCAATCCCTTCTAGCAACCCCAAAATGAGACTGAGGGCTGTGAAGTGGAGTAACCCTTCCTCTGCAGGGGGCTCAGCAGAGGGTCTAAGCTCACATCCTTCCCATGCAGGAGGATCAAGTCCTTACACCCACCAAGCATGGGGCTGGGAGTTTTCGCTGCCTGCCCTGCAGTTTTGAAAGCAGAGTGCCATTTCTCATGTTTAAAGATGTACAGGTGCCTGGGCATCAGGCACCTGCCCCCTTGAATGGCACAGAGTACCCTCTGTTCCACCAGGGACAGCAAGCTCTAAGCAGCACTGACCTCCCAAACAAAACTCAGGCAAACTGCATCTCTTCAGCCACTGCATGGTAAGAAGAAGCCTCAGCAGGGCACACACCTTACAGCTCATCCTCATATGAGCCCCCAAATTAACACCTCACAAAAACCCATTTAACTGCTAATTCCTGAGCCCATCCCAAAGCCCAGCAGGTCTGCTCACCAGGTACAGCAAACGGTACAGGGAGTCCCCGTCTCTCCCAGCGCCCTCAGTCCTGAGCTTACGGTTCAGCCTCCAAGGAGCCGACATCGCTGGGAAGGCAGGACTGCCAGGGCTGTCACTCGTCCACCAGGAAAACCCCAGTGCTGCACACTGATCCAGCTGATCCAAAGGGCTTTCCCACTCCAGACAGAGCCCCCTGTGCCCCTTCCTTGGCGTGCAGCTGGGATCTCTGCCGCAGCTCAGCGGGGAAGGGCAGTTCCCATCCTTCTCCCAGCAAAGCCTTCCCGTGGGTGTCACTTGCCGCCCGCTCACCACACCGGTGGGAATTCAGAGCCAGGCACCAGGAAAAGCTGAGACCTCAGGGCTGCTTTCAGAGGGAAACTTCAGCAGAGAGGCTGAAATGCAGCAAAAAGCAGCAAAGGCAGCCTGGGAATATCAATGTGTGTTGCCTGTGGCTGAGCGGGAGCCAATTGGCTCCGAACGGCGCTGCTGAGGAATATTAAACATCTGAAGGGACAGAATTAAAAGAACTTAAAAGAGCCAGTTATGCTGCTGCAAAACCGACCCCTCAAATCCCTGTTTTAATCCTTTCACATCGATTTTGCAACACATTGAAGGTTTGGAGACTTAATTCTGGTCTCAAATAATGCTGCAGAGAGCAGACGACCTACTTTCTTGGAAAAGAAATACCTCTGAATGGTGGAAGCATGTGCTCACACAGCCCATCACAACAGCTCCCCCGAGCACAAGTGCTGCGAGGTAATTAGCCTTTAATGCAAGAGGCAGATGTCTTTAATTAGAAATGGGAAGAAATGAGTGTCCTGCAGTATTTTAACTGGGGATGCCTTTTAAAACACATCCCCGGTAAGTTCAAAGCGCCGTTACATGAAAAAATACATAGAAACAGTGATTTTTGAGATGAAACACAACACCTGTCTCAGCCTTTGGTAACATGCAATGTTAAGAACTTGCACATATGCACAGTTTTCAGGGTGCTTCCTCTGAATCTCAGTTTATTCTACAATATTGAAAAGACCAAAACAATCAGGTCACCACAGAGGAAAAGTAACCATTGAAGAAATTACGCTGGTATGAAATGTTCCTGGTATTCTGTTGAATAGAGATTGACAGAGAAGCATCCCCTGTCATAAACAGCCTGAAATTCCAGTTCACATGTTAGATGAAAACAGGCCTGAAGAGGTGGCAGAGAGCAGACTTTCCCCCACTCTCCTCCCCGCCACTCTCCTCCTTGGCTCCCACAAGAAATAGGGAGAGAAAGGAAAGCCAGAAGCCCACCCCAGAGCAAAGCAACTTGTAGAAAAACTAAAGGCCACTGCCAGTTGCAGAAAAAGGGTTGCACCCAGAAAGCTACTAGCTAGGATTCACAGAGATTTCAACCTGAGATAAGAGGGTGAAATTAGATAGGGGGTGAGTCCAGAGAACAACAGCTATCCCACACCACTGACACCTTGGAAACAGGTTTCTAGTATTTTATCAGAACAGTTCTACAGACACCTCATTTTTCCTTAATATATATAAAATATATATGTAATTATTACTTTGACAATAGTGATGGAGAAGTAAATTCTACGTTACCAGCCCTTCAGGATATACCTAAACCAAGCTTTGCAGAAAATGGAGGAATCCTCGGAGCTACTGCTGCACCCTCCAAATCCTTCACCACCACACCAACAGCTTGGAAGCTTTTGCAGATTAAGAAACAAATGCACCCACTCCTAAGGAAACACACACCCACGTGCACACATGCTGGGCTGGGGGAAGGGACAGAGACAGCCGGAGGGAGGAGGAGGAGGAGGAGGGGGAGGAAAAGGAGGAGGAGAAGGGAAGATGCATTCGAAGACACATCCATCTACCTGTCACCTGCATGAGAAAGGTACCAAAAAGTCCCAAACCCAGCTTTTGGTAGGATTTCCCAGCGCTTACCTTCACACAAAGCCCGTGCTAGGAGAGCGGATGGAGGAGAGCTGCAGCGCTGCCTTCCTCTCCTTTTTCCATGAATTATTAATGCTCCCCTAGGATCGCTCGGGGAAGCTGGGAGCCCTCCTCCTCTGCAGCCGTGGGGTTGGCAGGATGCAGCCCTGCCCCAGGACCATGATATCACACGGCAAAGGCCACCCCACAGGCTATTTTCGGCTCTTTAATGCTGGTTCTGCCCTGAAAGAAGGGGAGCTCTGCGTTTGGCTGGGAGGCTCCAATGCAGGTAAAATGGATTTCCTCTGCTGCCCAGCAGTGAATGGGTAAGAGCTCCTGCCCTGCTTTAGCCAAGAAGGGCAGAAATACAAAGGGAGCCTCCCCCAAACTCCACCATCCAAGGGAGCCTGGAAGCTGCAGCCGGGACGGTGATAAGGGGGAACGAGGGCAGAGCCTTTCCCTTCCCACGTACAAAAATAACCCCTGTAAAACAGCGCTGAGGACATCAGCTTAATCTGCTGTGCCATAATCCCAGGAGCATGGAAAGGTGTGGGAGTGCACGGACAGGAAAACACCTTTGTTTTTCTCCTCACTTGCACCAGCCCAGTGGTGGCTCCCCATGGAAAAACACCAATTGCAGAATCCTTGCTTCCCATGCAGATCAGCTTTCCCAAGCACACAGAAAAGCAAAGGGATTAGGAAAACCCTCCTGCCGATTGGGCCTTTTTTTACCTCCCTCTACTATATACTGGAATTACCTATAGGCACTGCAGAATAATTTGGGGGGTTCTGTAGTTTTCATTAGAAAGGAACCAGCAAGGAAGTCCACTGAGTACAGAGCTCTTCTGTGTGAGCAGGGACAGCAGCATCCATGACTTTGCCAAACTGAGTACACTGTATATATACCATATGTACATGTGTCCTTTTTTTTATGAGAGACCATTTCAAGCAGTTTGTCCCACAACAAATGGAACACTCAGTAAAATGCCTCACTCCTCTCACACAAATATATTGAATTTATCTGCATTTCAAAAGAAAACACATAGTGATGTCAACATCTCATTTACACGCAGGCTGAAGTTCCCCCCCCCCCGTTGGAAACCAAGGCTCCTCAGAGCCAGGAGTTACTTTTCCAGTCTGTGAATATTAAGTATTAAAGCTGCTAACGTGAATTTCTCAGTTTAACTAAATCTGCTGAGCCGCAGAGCTAATCGTGTAATCCTTACGCCTTCCTCCAGGCAACTGCAGCTCTGAGGATGCAGGAGGCAGGATGCAAAATGGAACCCCACAGCCTGTCGAGCAGCTCAGAAATAGAAAGCCATGGGAAACACAGCGAGAACATTCATCCCCCGAGCAGCCATGTGTTATGCTCAGTGCTCTGGCGTTTGACAGAAGAGGCTCTGCTCAGAGCATATGAAAATCCCAAATATTTACAGTTTAAAAATCCCGAAGTATCAACAAACACTTCCGCTCACTGAAGAAGAAAATTATTTGTACTTACAAGAAAAAGATCTGTAACAAACCCTGGTAACAAACTGCGGGAGTAATCACCTTCTCTGCACGCATTTCATGCACTGGAATGTTTTCCCTTATCTGACTTCCACTGTCTGGCTATCGAAGACAAAACCACAGGCTAGAGGACAGAAGGGATCAGGAAACAAGAGGCCAAGGTCTTTTCCTTCCTTTCTCTACCGTTGAGTAGCACAGGGACCAACTCAGACCTCACTACAACACATCTTAGTTACAACAAGAGAAAACATCCACAAACTGAGATCTGATTCTCATTAAATCATTAATTATGTAGAAAAATGGCTGTAAACTCTCACCATCACCTATGCAACAAACACCTAAAAGCAATCAGCACCTTCAAGACAATCTCACTGGATTCTGCCTCAAAAGCCACTAATCATCACACCTACTGTCCTGTGCAGCTCCCCAGCAGCGAGTGTGAACTACCAACCACTGCAAAACCATCCCTTAATCGATGGCAATTAGAAACCCATTTGCACAAGGTCTTAGTTATAATTGGAAGGTTTTGCTTCAGTTTAAGGTAGATGATTAGTTTGCATTTATAAACCAGCATGTGTGCTTTAAGGAAATACAGTTTAACTTACATTCCTCCTATGCCTAGAAATCAAGGAAGAGTAAGAAATCCTAATAATCCAAGTGGTCTTTTGGCTTAGCAGAGCTGCCCTGGTGAAGGAGGTGATGAACCAGCCCATCTAAAAACTGTGTGGGAACATTATCACAAGATACTGGAGATGTGAACTGACCCTGGAAACAGGGCACAACTCTTGCTTAAGAGGGAGCAAGTGATGTGCCATAATCAAAGCTGTAATTTGTTCCATTCAAGCTCATTCGTAAACACCTTGAAAGTGAGACCAGTCTTCCCAGGAGAGGTGCTCTAACCAGCACCTGGGCTGTGGCTGCACTGAGCTTCCCTGTGAAAATAAAAGTTTCTCACCTTGCTCATCTTATCAGCCTCGTCAGACGACTCCAGGTCCTGTGTTTCTGCCTCCTCTGGAGCTGTGTCGGCAGAGCTGTCCGGGTCACCACAAAGGGAGTGCCCTGCCAAAATGGAGATGTGTGAAAACACAGCCAGAAACCCCCCAAAATCCAAAAATCTGGGTGCACCCACAGAGCTCCCGTGGAGGGCCAGGCCCCATCCCGCACACGAGCACATTCCAACAGGACGTTGTGCCGGAGGCTCTCAGTGACCTCAACGGAGGGTTTACAGCACCAGGTTTAACAACAGGTGTAAAAATAAACAGGTTATGGCCAGACACACTACTGAGTCAGAAACTACAAAAGCCAGTTCAGAGATAAGGCTAGAATGTCACATTGAAATTCTTACATTCAGCATTTGTTTCTTGGCTGGTGAGCAGTTGCCAAGGACCTTTATACCTCAGTGGTTTCAAATGGAAACTCTGGTATGCAGCTCTTGGCCGTGCAAGCCTTGGTCAGCCCTTCCCCTGGGTTAAAGTCAGGCATGATAACTCTAAATGGCTCGCAGTTTCGGCCTGACACCCACTTCTGAGTCTCTGTGTTGATTTTTAAGGAAGCAAACCCAGTTTTAGCAATTTTAGGAGCCCATTACATTAACTGAACACTAGATTTCATTTCCATCACCACATGGCAATACCTCTGCACCCCTGAGCACTCTCCTGGAGACTGTGTTGTTGATACAGCTGGCAAGTCCTTTGTGACTTCTTGTCACCTCCAAGTGACTAAAAAGAAGATAACTAATCCCAGCCCCAGAGCTCTGTGCACAATTAACTTTTTTCTGACTTTTTCTCTGGCTCAGGTAGCTGTAAGAGGCAGTGTTACTACACCTTTGCCACTTTTCACATAAAACCAAATTTTATATCCATCCAGCTCCCAGCTATGGCAAACTACACTGACCAGTGATGGACTGAACTCTGCCAGGAATCTCCTGGGTGCCTCAAGCCAACATAAAGATATTTTACAGCAGCTGAGTCCACACACTAATTCCTTTTATCCAGAAAGATGGAAAGAGACTATTTACAATGGCCTGGAGGGACAGGATAAGGGGGAATGGCTTCAAACTGACAGAGGGCAGGGTTAGATGGGATATTGGAAGAAATTCTTCCCTGTGAGGAAGGTGAGGCCCTGGCACAGGTTGCCCAGAGAAGGTGTGGATGCCCCATCCCTGGAAGTGTCCAAGGCCAGATTGGACAGAGCTTGGAGCAACCTGGGACAGTGGAAGGTGTCCCTTTTAGACCCCATTATCAAAAATGATTTGCATGACTGTGCAAGATTTCCACTTTTTTTGTGTCCAGAAATAATTTGGAAAAATTGAAATTCAGAAACTGAGAAATAAATTCAGAACATATACTGCACACTGGGATGGGGCTAAAGTGGACATCAGTGAAATGAAAAGAACATAAAAAATGAAATGAAAAGAACATAAAAGGTAGTTCAGAGCTGAGCTTCTGGAAGACAGGCCTCTCTTCTGAAAAGGCAGGGTTTACTTTTGAAAAAGATGTGCCTGTAGGGGTTGTTTGGCAACACAAAATCTACCTGAAGAAGTGGAGTTTTTTCTGTAAGAAGTTCGTTTTTCTGAGCCTTGCCCAGATTTTATCAACTCGCACTATCAGCTTTCTGTTCTCCCTATTAATGTGTGAAAAAGAATTCTTAAACCCCTTAAGCTATCCATTTCAAAAATAAGAGAAAAGAAGTGCTGTGTGTCATAATCTGTGTGGGGCAGTCTGTTTTTCTTCATTGCAATTAATTTCCCATTACAAGCTGTGTGAAATACACTTTACAGTGGTTTCTCACCCCAAACCAAGGCAATTATTTTGGTGGGGTGGTTGCTTTCTGCTTTCAAGCCACCACTTTTTCTCTTCCTGAATGTTAAAACACCACTTTAATCTGTTTCCTGCAGTATAAACACTTTTACCCAGCAGACAGCAATCTCTCACTGGAGCAGTCACACAGCACGTGTGCTCAGGGTATTTCTACAGTCCCCAGCTGCCAAAGCCAACTCGACTTTAGCAGCTTTATCTGCTGGTTGTTAAATGCAATCAGATCAATAATGCTGCACATTCCTGCCTGTTAATACCTCCCAGTTACCGTCCCACTTCTGTCAGGTTCATTACATCACCTTCTTTTTGCCCTGTAAATCTTTATTTAGCTCTGCCAGGAGCTCTGAGGAGAACGTGCTCGTTTCCTTCAGCAGTCCCTGAGTGCTGCCTGACCACTGCCATTCGCTGCCTTCACTTGACATTAAGGAATTAGAAAGGGAAATCCAAAAAGCTGCAGGAAAAGGGGGTCAAATCCACACGGCCACCAGCACAGATGGAGGTCACACAAGCTCCCAAGTTGCCTCAGCAGTGTAATATCCATGACATTGTGACTAATGCCCATTAAATAACTCCCACTTACAGCCAGAACTAGCAAAATAAAAGGAAGTCTTATATCACTGGAGCAAAGGTGCTGGGGCTTAAAGGCCTGGAGAATCATGGAAAGCTTAAGCACCAGGCCAACACCTGGCTAAAATTTTCCACGGCTGCTGCTTCCAGTTTGCAGGGTTGGAGATTTTAACGAGACCTCCATGATACCTGGTACCACTCTTAAAGCCAGCCTGCTTCTTTGTGCCAGACTACTTTTTTTTTTTACAACACAGTGGAAATGAAAACCCCGAGGCAAGCTCTGCCAGCTGTGGGGCAAGGCTCAGAAACGTGAGCTCCGCTAACCCAAAAGGCAGCCCACAAATCAGGAACCCTGCATCTAATTCACCCTCCAAATCAGGAACCCTGCATCTAATTCCCGAGGGTGTGGAATGGGCAACGCTGGATTTAGTCCTCCCAGTGGCAGCAATGAGGATGTGCTGGCAGGGGCTGCTACGTGCCAGCAATGCCAGAAGCAGGACAGGCTCAGAGGGTTGAAAGCTTTGGTTTGTACCTTTAAGGTGCCTCAGTCTCTTGAGCAGGTTGCTCTACACAGCTCAGAGCCCCACACAACACCGAGGCTAAAACACAACAAGTTCCACCTCACCATGAGGAAGAACTTCTCTCCATGGAGGGTGGCAGAGCACAGGAACAGCTGCCCAGGGAGGATGTGGAGTCTCCCTGTCTGGGGACATTCCAGACCCACCTGGATGAGTTCCTGTGTCACCTGGGTGACTCTGCCTTGGCAGGGGGGTTGGACTGGGTGATCTCCACAGGTCCCTTCCAACCCTGACTATTCTGGGATTCTGGGATTCTCTCTGCCATTAAACAGAACATTTTAATAGAAATTGTTAGGGAACTGTCGCTCAGGTTAAATTTTTATTTAAGGTGACATTTTGCTATAAATCCACAATAAAAAAGGTGAGTGTGCATTTTTTTCTTTCATGAAAAAGAATTCTGGTTTGCTCTGAAACACTGAAACGTGAAAGAAGGAAACATCATTTTTACACTGGGGCATTCTGCCCCATTGGGAAGTCCCACAGAGCTGATAACTTCTCCAAAGACCTCAGAAAACTGAGCTACAGCTGCCATAGTTTCAGTCAACCAAGCTACCAGGAACTAACTGGGAAACTCTGCAATTCATAGGGAGCTTCAGAACAAGCCCATAAATCTCTTTCCATTTTGAATCCCAGAATCATTTGGGTTGGAAAAGACCTCTGAGATCATCGAGTTCCCCCTGTGCCCGATGCCCACCTTGTCCCCCAGCCCAGAGCACTCAGTGCCATGGCCAGGCCTTCCTTGGACACCTCCAGGAATGGGGACTCCCTGGGCAGCCCCTTCCAATGCCTGACCACCCTTTCCAGCAAGAAATTCCTCCTCATGTCCAACCTGAGCCTCCCCTGGCACAGCTGGAGGCCGTTCCCTCTCCTCCTGTCCCTTGTTCCCTGGGAGCAGAGTCCGACCTCCCCCCAGCTCCCCCCTCCTGTCAGGGAGCTGCAGAGCCAGAAGGTCCCCCCTGAGCCTCCTTTTCTCCAGGCTGAGCCCCCTCAGCTCCCTCAGCTGCTCCAGCCCCTTCCCAGCTCCATTCCCTCCTCTGGACACACTCCAGCCCCTCACTGTCTTTCTTGAAGTGAAGGAACTCTGTTGCTTCTCTTTCCATTCCAACGGTAATAAATTGCCAAATACAGAAAAATCTACACTGAATGTCATTCAGTTCAATCCCTCTCCTTGGGAAAAATGCAGATTCATTGAAACTTGCCCTGTACCAACTGTACTGTGGCCACTTTCCACCCTCCCCAGGCCAGGAGCTGAGTCAGTGCTTGAGTCTTTTGGGAATAAACAGGAGTTTCCACAGGCATACAAATGAAGTGTGTGCTCAGAGACCTTGGGACATCAGGAATTCAGTAACACCATCCTCACTCCGGCAGGGGGCGCAGCAGCACCGCAGGAATTTTGGGAATTTGGGATGAAAAATGTAATTCTAATCCCCAAACCCTCTGATGGCTGCGGCAGGAAATGCTCCTGGAACTGTTAAATCAAGCCCTGAATGAGAGCAGTACTTTTTTCTTCCTCATGAAAATAACTCTGAAGAAATTAAGGTTATTGTTGGCCTCAGCTCATTCTGAAATCCAAATTACTTATCCCAACGGGACCTGTGACAGAACAAGGATGGAATAAAAAATAGTGGCCATCCTTACAGTGCACAGAAAGTTTGTTTCAGCTTTATACCACAGACTTTAGAGCGTGTAACTTCAGCCTCTGGGTGCTTTGTAAACAACAAAATAACAGATCCTCAGAAACACCTGGGTGCTTCCCATCTTAAATAGAGCCATTCCAAATGGGGGGCACTTTCTTTTTTAGCCTTTACCCATTCTGCACAGTGATTTATACACTTCACAGTTATCCCTGCAGAGTTATCCCTCATGCCAGAGGTCTCCAAAATACAGGAGCGTGCAAAGCCTAAACCGCAGAAATTCTACCCCAGAGTTTAAAAAAAAGGGAGTGAACTGTGGGGAGACCACAAACAAATATGGATATTACTCCCATTCCCAAATCCCCTTCTAATAGCAAAATATCTTCTTGATGATTTGAGGCAGATTTGCTGCATTTCCAGCTTCCAGCCTCTCACTCCCTGGACTGAGGGGAGCAGAGTCGGGAGACAAAACACTCCTCATGGGAAGGGGAGACAGATCTCACTGTGCCTTTTAGGCAATAAGGAAAACATGCTGCAGGGCTCCAGACAGAATGAGAGCTAATCCTCCTCAGCCAAATTTATGCAGGAGGGAAGACTGAGAGCCAGGAAAAGCAGTAAGAGATGAAAGGAACAGAACTTGTGGCTCTGCAAGCCCAATGCAGCACAGATTCCATGGGGGAAGAACAAATCATCCCCAAGATGATACTTTTCACATCAATGAGAGGTAAAAATCCCAAGGTCATCTCAAGAATAACCTGTTAAGTAAAATTACAGTGAAGTAATTGCTTGCCACAGAGCTGATTTGCAGCTCTAGCCCCAACCTCTGCATATACAAGGGAGCTTCAGATGATGAAAGAGCTGCAAGAGATGTTGGATTTAACAGGAGCACCAGCAGTCGCTTCAGGGAGGTCGACTCCCAGAAACACAGCCCCGCTTTGCTCCTCAAGACCTCACACTGAAGACCTCACACAAGGCAATGGGAAAGCTTCCTTAAAAAAAAAACAATTGTACAGCATTTCAACAGCATCTTTCTATTGAAAATACACAATATGATCTGCCCCATGCCCTTTGCTGCCTTCACAGCTGATGAAGAATTGCTAGTGAGGAAGATAATGATAAGACAGCACGATCAGTCGACTGGATCCTGGATTTCTGGGGAATGGATGTGCCTACAGGTGATGTGTATCTGCTGGCACTCTGGCCTATCAGTGTTTCACCCCCCTGATGAAAGGGAAGCTACACTGCTTGAGGACCAAAGACAGAATCTGTGTGCTATAAATAAAGCATTCAAGAGAAATCACAGAGCAGATCTGCCTGGCCAGCCAAACTGCCTGGAATCAACAGGGACACAAATAAATAGGTCAGTGGGTATTTCATACTTGACTGCTCTCTGCAAGAAGCTGTGTAGCTGAGACCAAAAACCCAAGACACAGCCACAATGTCCCAAATAAAAGCACTTTTTAAGTCCTCTTTTTAAGATTTTGCGTGGTAACGAATCCCTGGCAAAGCAGAGGGACAGAAGAAGAAAGGCTTCAATATAACACTGTGTTCTACAAACACCTCAGTAGAGGGAAGTGGATGGGGAAGATCAAAAAACACCTGCCTCCCAACTGCAGACTTGGGTGCAGATCCTTGATTTCACTCCCACCTCAGGTTAAATCATCCCAAAGGAGAGCACTGACATGCTTTAAACACCACCTGAACATCGTCCTCAGAGGCCTGTTTCATATGGCAACTACAGGTGCTTCCAGAAGCTGCCAGAGACACCCCACACCTGCTGGTTGAAGAAATATCCCTCTCCCTTTGAGGAGCAACAAAGGTGAATCCCACCTCAACATTTGCTGTGTTTTGAAGGAAAGCAAATGTCAGGAGAGCTCCAGCTTCTGTGGCGCCCGTGGCCTCGAAGGGAGAGCGAAGGAGCTGGCTGAGCACACCACAAGTGAAGGGCAGCTGCAGCCAGAGAAATACAAGGGAAAAGGAAGCCCTAAGGCTTAGCCCTGTTCCTGGGGAGCTATTCAGGAAGGAGGTGGTTTGGCCCACCAGAAAATTCACATGGTCACAGCAGGACACGGGAACACAAGGAGCTGTTCCACACCACTGCGACAACTGCACAACCCAGCTCGGGAGAAGGTCACATAGGAGGACAGGCATGACTCGGGTTGAGGGCAGCACAAAAGGAGTGTGTCTGCAAAGCAGCAGAGGTGGGAGGTCTGGTTTTGCCATGAAATGCCCATCAGCCATGTCCTACATCTTCATTTTGCATAGGGCACGCAGGGATATTACTCTTCTGAAGGCACACGCTGGGATGCTCGGACACATTTGGCAAACCCTGCACTATCTCACCCTCAGCAAGGGAAAGGACCCTCAAAGACCCTCCAAATAATGCTGCAGAGAACTGACAGTGGCAGAGAAACTGCTTGTTGAGCCCCTATGTTCTGGAATGTCAATGCTCTACCTCAGGAATCACTACATCCCGTAAATACAGCAGTCCTAATTCCCAATTCTTTGCACCCGGGGCAGACACTCAGTGAAAAGTTAAGGTGTGAGGACTCAACGCTCAGAGTTACAGGGAAAAAGCCCAGGCAAGGATGAGAGGATGGGGCCTGTGAGGAGCTGCTGTTAAGTAGTGAATGGGGGCATCTTGTGGCCGTCTATAAAATGTACACGACTACCTCGATTTTTTTCAGCACAAAAGCCTAACTGGGAAAACTTCCATTAAAGTTGAAAGGGGAAAATGTCCTGAAAATGTTTAATTTTAACTGCCTTTGGGGGTTTAGCCCACATTCTTATGTGAGGTTGCTTTTATCAGTCCCCTCAGAGGGATTTGCAATAAGCTGTTTTTGAAGCTTTCTTGTTCCCGCTATTCCACTTGCTACGAATATCCCACTCCCAAAGCCAGCCTAGCTTCCAGCTTTCCCTTTCCCCACTATATGTTCCCATCAGCTAAACATTTTTGCTAGCTCACTATATTACAGAATATTACAGAATCCCAGAATCATTTAGGCTGGAAAAGACCTCTGAGATCCCTGAATCCAAATTTTGTCTGATCCCCACCTTGTCTCCCAGCCCAGAGCACTGAGTGCCACATCCAGTCCTTCCCTGAACACCTCCAGGGATGGGGACTCCACCACCTCCCTGGGCAGCCCCTTCCAATGCCTGACCACCCTTTCCATGAAGAAATTCCTCCTGATATCAAACTGAACCTCCCCTAGTGTGGCTTGAGGCCATTTCCTCTTGTCCTGTCAAATCACAGGATCCAAACAATAGGTTTTCAAGGAAAACCAGAGCAGCATCCTGAAATGTTGCAGCAGGCTGTACATCCCTGACCCTTTGTCTGCAGACATGACTCAGCTTGGTCCTGAGCCTGAGCAAACTGTCTTTCCCTGTGGGTCCTTCACTCAGGCTCAGCATCATGTTAATGCCCTCACAGCATCCTGGGTTAGCTCCAGTTTGCACCTGGACTCATCCCAGAAGCCCCTACACCAGGTGACTGCAGCAGTTGGACATGTTCTGGGAGAAGGCTGACTTAACACCAGTGAAGTGCATCAACAGCCCCACGCCTGCTCCAGCTTTTTATTCCAAAAAGTTTCATAGTTGTCAAGACAATTATTTTGACATTTATGAAACCTTTGGCTTGAGGGGGGAAAAAAACCACAATTATTTTGACATATCCAGATGCCATTTAGTTTTGGCTGAAAGTCAGAATTCACCTCAGCTCAGAATAGTTTTAATTAGCTAGAAACAACTTCATTTTGGCCATTCCATTAATTTTTCCTGCTTTTTAAATTATTCCAAAAAAACTGAAGCAAGGAGGTGTCACCAGTGTCCTCTTCTGTTTTCAGGTACAGGGGGACATTTAGAAGCTGGGCAAGTAAGACTTGACTAAGCAGGCAGGTAAGAGGAGCTTTCCAGTTATCCCACTGCAACAACTGATGCCTTACATGCTAATTTAGGCTAGCAACCACTGAGGAGGCAGTCCTGCTCTTCCTCAACCACTTCTTTTATCCAGCCTTTCCCTCAGGTCCTGTCCCTGGTCACAGAGAGCAGAGATTGGAGCTGCCCCTCAGGAGGAAGCTGAAGATCCCACTGAGCTCTGACCTCAGGCTCTTCTTCTCCAGCTGAACATTCCAAGTGCCCTCAGCTGCTCCTCGTGTGGCCCCTCCAGACCCTTCACCACCCTCATGTCCCTGCTCTGGACACTCTCATGTAGCGTTTGATCCTTCTCACATTGTGGCTCCCAAAACTGCACACAGAATGCTTATACCCTCTTCCTTCCCTTGCCATGGGCAAGGGATTTTCCTGTGGGCAAATCCAGAGGTAAAGGCACCTCCCGAGCTGCCCAGAAGTGAGTAATTAGTTCTCTGTGGTCACAACTAGAGGATGTGACACGCATTTGGTGAGGGCAGATGTGTCACAACCTGACCACGAACACAGCCATCCTTCACTGGTACCACTGCTGACACCTGACAGCCTCCAGATCCCCCCTGCATTATCTGCCCAGGGCACTCAGAGTGCAGTTCCCCTCCCTCCCACCACGGAATTTACACACAGGGATCAACGGGGCTACACCAGCACGTAGCAAATGTGAATCCTCCTCCTGGTGGTTTCCACACCGAGCCCAGTACCTTGGCTGCCCCCAGCAAACACCAGGGTGCTGTCACCCAGCTCAGGGGGGTTCTCCAGGCGACGTGGGGGCGGCTGCAGCAGCTTCTGCCCTTCCTCTATCTCGGGGTGGGTGCGCACGGTGAGACACAGCGCGGGCTGCACCAGGGCGTCCTTCAGCAGGGCCGAGTCCAGCTCCTCAGCAGCTCTCTTGTTGATCTCCACAATTTCATCACCAGCTTTCAGGCCTGTGACAGAGAGGAACAGGTAAGACTCGCACGGCAATGCTCCCCACAGACATCAAGGAGCTCAGCCGGGGGGGTGTGAAGTGCTGGTGCCTGTCTAGACAAAAAGTAATAATTTATGACTCCAAATGTAGCAGAATTTGATGGACTTTTGTGAGATCTGTGGTCTGATCCCTCCCGTAGGAAGTCCCTCACGATGTACCAGCAACAAGATATCCCCTTTTTCCTAACTCTGCAAGGGGAACAGCTGCTGTGCCACACACCTCCCTACACAACACATCACTCCTAAATAAAGAGATACAGAAGGACAGTCGGACTTGTGAGGTACTGCACACAGGATGGGGGAAGGTTGGCAGCTGGGCTGGATTGATTCTTGCTTTTAACTTTCTATATAAGCTTTTATTTGAAGTGGGCACTGAGGAAGAGGGAAAATATGTCCCGCTCTGCCAAGGTGTAGGACTTTGCACCTCCAGGCCTACCAGTCCTACCAGGGTGTCCCCCCGGCCCTTCTTGAATCCCAGCCCAGCACACGGATCTACAAAAGGCAAGTCTGAGCTCATGGTAAGTTAGTCATGGTTTTTATCCAGCCTGATTTCAGGAGTTATTTATAGCAGCAGCAGTGCCCAAGGGAAAGGGGGATCTGCTGAGGGAACAGCTGACTCCTGCACATCCAGGGGCAAGGCAGCGATGCTGATGGACAACGTGCAGCCCTCAGAGGGGACACGGGAAACCTGACCTTCCCCACGGCCACCTGGGCCCACTCTCTGATCAAAAACACTGCACCAGGGTTTAATCCCAAATACACTTTAGGGTCAGGCAGGCAGCAGCAAGTCAGGGTGCACCAGTGCTGACAGCCACGGACGTTGGATCATCCCGGTCACCATCCTGGCATTTACAGGGATGAGAGCTGGAATTCACAGGGTCCAAGGTGAGCTGCCCTCGTGCCACCCAGTCCTCTGGCAGGACAGCCATGCAAAGGATGAGACTTGCCACCTTTAAGCCTGGATGAAAGGCCAGACTCGATGAGCCTGTGCTGTGAGCAGAGCTCAGTTGCATCCTCCAGGAAACACAGTACCTACCCACATTCATGGAAAAATGTGGAAGGGAGGAGGCTAAAGAGCTTCAGCCTTCTCTAGGAAAATGGAGACCTTTCTAAATAGGTGTAATTGTGCCCAGAAACTGTAGTGTGGAGTGTGGTTTTGGAGAGAATAGAGTGAACTAGATAGAATAGCTACAAAGTAAATGGACTGTAAAATCATATTTGAAAAAAGGACCAAACAAGGCAAGTCAAGCATTTTGCATTATTTCATTTATTCTACTTAGTGATTCTGTGGCACAATAGTAGCACACTAATAGGTCTGCAACCATAAATATTGTATCTGGGGCTTCATTTACCCTCTGTAAACCTTGTTTTGAATTATCTGGGATAAAGCATCGTGTCTGTCTCAGTACAGTCAAGGACCTCAAACTCTGCTAACGCAGACCAACAGAAGAAACAAAAAGATAAATCATAAAAATTACTAGGAGAAAGTAAAGTCTTCTAATTGGAGAAAAGATTGGGAATGAAATGCTATATCTCATCTGGTGAGACATGCATGTAAATAATGGGAGGCAGAGGGAGTTTCCCCCCCTGCTTTCAGTGAACTCGGGGTATCTTGTCACAATATCCTGCCAAGTGCTGTTCATGTAGAAGTGGCTTTTCAGATCAATTCTGAAGAGCAACATAATCCTGAGTTTTCATCAGATGTTTTAGCACTCCAGCCCCACAGGAGGCAGTCTGTGTTCACACATCCATTCAAACTGTTCTTCAAACAGTAACTAAAAGCAGAACAGGGAAGCCCTGCTGAAACCCCCTCCATCCTCACCCTCACATTTGTTTTGCTCCCCACAGGAAGCCCCCAGGGTTTCATTTCCCTGTGGCAGGCTGGCAGAGAGCCCCCCAACCCCCTGCTCAGGGCTTTTGGCAGGATATTCATCCTGTTAGCCAGGGAATTGTACGGGGCCAACCCAGGGTGATGAGGGACAGGAAAGAGAAAGATGGTCTTGTCAAGCTTAACAAATACACACAGCAGCCTCCAGAACCACCTATGTGGTTTTCTGAAGCTGGGGTTAGAGGCCACAGCTGGGTGAAACTCCAGGCTGTTCCCCAGCCCCTGCCCACAGCTTCTTCCTTCCTATTTCTGCTGTCCCTGCACTGTGCCACTTCTGTCCCTCACTCCCTGCCACACAAACCAGCTCCACCTGCCAGGGGGTCACAAAAACTGCCACAGCAGTTTTCTACCCAGCCGGGGAGCCGGGCTGGCTCAGAGTGCCAGAGTCAGCACAAGGCCAAGGGATGGAGCAGACCAGCTTTTGGAGCAGCTTTTGGCAACAGCCAACTGCTGAATAAGCGCTGCGAGACCATATAACCTCTCGCCAAGAAAACCCTGAAGGTGTTTCTGAGGACTCTGTGTCTTCTTACTCCTCATGCTGCCCATGTTCTACTTCAAAATCTGGTTAGTTCTCAGCTGCCTGGCTCCCTGAGCAGCCCATCCCATGCAGCAGCACTGGCACATCAGGAATGGCAATGAATGGGAAAAGCAGTCAGGACACGGCAGTGTCAGGGCTGGCCTCAGCTTGGATAAAATGCAGTTAAGCCATATCCTGCTCTGCCCTGGGATGAGCTGGCAGCCTAGTTATCCCTGCTGGCTTCTGGTCCAAGCGCTGCCATGCTTACTGCAAAGGCTGGAAGCAGAACCAGAGGCAGCAATCCCAATCACTGGGAGCACTCTGATGCTTCTACTGTATTTGTTTATGCTGCAGTGACTCACTTGAGAGGGCCTCTGCTCCTCTTTCTGGCTAGAAGGGACACTCTGACCCTGCTACACACACAGCAACTCCAAACTGAGGGGTTGACTGTGCAGCACAGCTGATCCCAAGAGCAGGACAGCCCTGTATCCAGCACCAAAGGTTCTTCCCAAAAGTCCCTATTTGCTTTTGGACTGGGACCCTTGGTGTGTTTGTAAAGCTCCCATTCCTACAAGCTACACCAGGATTAAACCACTTTGGGAAGTGTTTTTACCTTTTTTGAAAGCTAGGCCTGTCTCCTTGACGCCGTTCACGTAGAGCCGACGAATCCCTTCTTCTTCCACGGAGGACAGAGAGAAACCTGGGGAGATACCCAGAGAGCTGGTCAGGAAAAGCCTGTCCTAACAACCAGAGACACTACAGAGCAGGCTGTGCTTCCCTGCAGCGAGCAGTCAGGAATCCCTCCCTTCCCCTTTCCCTTAAACCTCTGCAGACATTACGGGAAAGTCAAACAATGAAAGCGGCTTGAACAAAAAACCTGAACTGAATTTCTGAGTTTATGTATAAATCAACTACAGCCTCATTTGAGGATACCACAGCTGCAAAACATTGGAACAGACTTCCAATTCTGTCGCCACAAAAGGTCTCTTCAGGAAGTTTTGGTGTCTGCAGACAAAAGCTGCACAGAGCTGTGGTTTGGGACACACACCGACAGCAGCTGGGAATGGGAGAGCTCTGGCTGATGTGCCACCCTGAACTCAGACAAGGCACACCACCTCCTGCTAAAGCACAGGGCTGACTTCTACTTTTTCAGATTCCTGGGCTGGACAAGTTGGTAAAAATGCTACTTTCTCTTTTCCCTTTTATTTTCAGCTGCTCATGGCACAAGCTGTTTTTTGCCAAGTCTCAGCTCAGTGCACGTTTTGTGCTACACAAGAGACTCACAGAACAGCCTTATAGTGGAAGTACTGACACAGCCTTAATTTAAACAGAGCAAATGGTACTGTTACGTTTTGTTTGGGTGACTTTCCTGCCATTTGTGTGTGACACCGTAAGATAACAACGTGTAAAGGAAATACAAGGAGCCTGGTTAAATGCGGGTTGTTTATTTACTGTTGAGAGTTATCTAAAGCAGAACATTTGCCTTTCTGAAACTTCATGGCTCCCTGAATGAGTGCAGGCAACCATTTGCTCTCTCTTGTTCTGACTAGAAAAACATTTACAAACCTCTGGGGGGAGTCCCTTGTTTGACATGGAATCAGCCACCAGCCAAGAGGTGCAGATGTACTGGGAGCCTATTCTGACCTTAGGATTCCCTTCAAGTTGATCCTTATGGCTGAGAGTTATTTTTTTATCCATGATTTAAAAAAAAAAAGGGAAGAAGAAAAGAGGGGGAAGAACGTGGCAGCCTAGAAGTGAGAAGCATATGGCCTTCCATGACTTACTGAGCTACTTGGAGCCTGCATGTGAGCTCCTCAGGCTGAATCAAATGAAATTTGTGAAGCTCACTCAACACTCCAGCTTTGGCAGAGAGAAAACCCCTCGACTAAAAGAGCAGCTGTAAAATATGGTAGTTACTGGCTGTCATCACCACAAAGCCTACCTGGAAAACCCTGATCCACAAGCATAGCAGAGCATGCCCAAGACTGCAGTTTGAGTCAGCACAAGTGATCAGTTCCCAATACCACCACCTTTCTGCAACTGAAATGCTGGTTTGGAGCCAAACACCACACAGTTAAAACCAGGCTGAGCTGCAGCTCACTGGGGCTCAACTGTGAGGAGATGAGAATGCCCAAGCAGTCCCAGGCTCCACCTCTCCTGTGGGGAAAGGCTGAGAGAGTTGGGATAGTTCAGCCTGGAGAAAGAGAAGGTGACCTAATTGCAGCCTTCAAAGACCTGAAGGGAGCCCACAAGAAAGATGGAAAGAGACTATTTCCAAGGGCCTGGAGAGACAGGATAAGGGGGAATGGCTTCAAACTGACAGAGGGCAGGGTGAGATGGGACATTACGAAGAAATTCTTCCCTCTGAGGGTGGTGAGGGCCTGGCACAGGTTGCCCAGAGAAGCTGTGGCTGCCCCTGGATCCCTGGAATGTTTGAGGCCAGGTTGGACGGGGCTTGGAGCAACCTGGGATAGTGGAAGGTGTCCCTGCCCTTGGTAGGGGGTGGGACTGGATAAGCTTTAAAGGACCCTTTCAACCCAAACCATTCTGTGATTCTATGATTCCTCTGTGATCAGACCTCTGCCTCCTTCAATCCATCAGGTTTAAATGCACATGTAGTTGCTTCTTAATTCACCTCCCAGTCCTACCCATAAATCTTGAGCAGTTATTCCTGGCAGAAAGGGTGTAAGGAGCAATTAAACACGTTGTGCTCAGCTCTAAGGGACGAGAGATGGGCAAGGATAAACTGTTTTATTTCCACAGTTGTGGCAGTGGCTGGGTCTCAAACACAATTTGCAGCAGCAGCACGTCTGTCTCACAGCAGTGCCAGTGCTTTTGCTGCCACCCAGATGAGAAACACTTCAGCCAAGTGTGTGTGTGTGTATATATGTGTGTGCAGTTTATATATACACATGTATAGTAGGAATGCAGAGTTTCCATCTGGCTGAATTCCACAGGGGCTCCACACAAACACGTGTGCTGGCATCGCAGGGGAGGAAGGGCAGGAGTGGGTGGAAGCAACAGCGATTGCATAAGCTGGCATTCCTGCCAAAAACATTATTATCAAACTGTGCATGGACTCTGAAACACAGGTGGGAGGAGATGGGTGGTGACCCAGACAGAGCCTTCTCTTCACTGCGAAGTTTTGATGACAGGAGAACAAAAGTCTGCAGCTCTGAGTGCTCGTGGCCTCACTGAACCAGCACAATACCTGAACAAATCTGCCTCCAGATAATCCCCTCAGCCCCCTGTGAGAGCCAGCTGCTGATAAACATGCCAGCACCTTCCTGGGACTTGGTTCTTACTGCTGGTGCACCCTGATTTCTGCCTGTACAGTCTTGGCAAAGAGGGAAAAAGTACCAGCCAAAGAGGCAAGAACATACATGCCCAGGCATCAGCAACAGCATCCCACTGAGAGATCCAACACTGGCAAGGTCCAAAACACTGGCCACACACTCCAGGCACACTAGTGGGAGTAGAAACACTACAAAACACTCCCCAAGGTGGGCTTGCCCTGCGATGTGGTGCTGGAACAAGATGATCTTTAAGGTCCCTTCCAACCTAAACCATTCCAGGATTGCATGATTTCACACCAGCTTGTCACTGCATGGACACACAGCACTGCTTCTACAAGGAACAGACTACAGAAATTCCTCTGTCATTTAGAGGCAAAGTAAGTTTCGCTATTTTCTTCCAGTGAGAGAAAATCCAGGTTTTTAGGGTGCTTTCAGCATTCCCTCCCCACAGGGTCAGAGCCACTGCACAGCCACGTCCCACGTCTCACAGGGCTGATCTCATTTCACAGGACATGACAGTGCATTTCACGGTCTTTCCCATTTATTACTTGGAAAAAAAAGAAGAAATAAACAGGAAATGCTACAACACCCCCAACACTCACAGTGCTTTCAGGCACAACATAATTATCACTGGTTAATACTTTTTTCTTAGGCCTTCAATATTCAAGCCACAGTCAGAGCCACTGCTTTGTAGCAGAGCTCAGTGTTCAAATGGCCTGCAGCTGTATAATAAGCAGTTTGGGGACTCAGGATTATTCTAGTCACTGAAACAGAATATTTAGATAAACAGCAAAAAGATGCAGATTGGCTTCCTGCAGGGTAGGCTGCACAGATAACTTTAAAACACACCCCAGAACTGTAATTGCCAGACCAAAGGGCAAACTCACCAGGCTGGAGGTCTGTAACCTGAAATACTTGAAAGCTAAAAGGAGTATGAACAACCTACATAAAGATGAGAGATTTTGCTGAAATTACACAGGGAGGACTTCCCCTGCTTTATGTTTTGTGCTCGATCGGTCGGATGTGTCAGGTTCCGGCTCCAGGCGTCCATGGGACATCCTTGAGGGCTGGGGCCAGGCTCCCCCAGCCTCAGGAACGTTGGGGTGAGGCAGGAACCCACCTTGGCAGGTGGGGAAAGAGATGGAAAGCCTGTTTTGGGACAGCCACAGACCTCAAGATGCCTCCCACCCAGAGGGACACTCCCAGCCGTGTCCTCGTCATGACGCTGGGTGGAAGGACTCAGGGGGTGGGAAAGGTGGAAGGAGTGAAGGGGTGGAAAAGTGGAAGGGGTGAGGGGGTGGGAAAGGTGGAAAGCGTGAGGGGGTGGAAAAGGTAAAAGGAGTAAGAAGATGGGAAGGGGGAAGGAGTGAGGGGATGGAAAAGGTGGAAGAAGTGAGGAGGTGGAAAAGATGAAAGAAGTGAAGGGGTGGAAGAAGTGGAAGGAGTGAGGGGGTAGGAAAGGTGAAAGGAGTGAAGGGGTGGAAAAGGTGGAAGAAGTGAAGGGGTAGGAAAGGCAGAAGGAGTAAGAAGGTGGGAAGGGTGGAAGGAGTGAAGGGGTGGAAGGAGTGAAGGGGTGGAAAAGGTAGAGTGAGGGGGTGTAAAAGGCAAAAGGAGTAAGAAGGTGGGAAGGGGGAAGGAGTGAGGGGGTGGAAAAGGTGGAAGAAGTGAAGGGATGGAAGAAGTGGAAGGAGTGAGGGGGTGCAAAAGGTGGAAGAAGTGAAGGGGTGGGAAA
>NW_020897803.1:1409399-1532201 GCF_003984885.1 Neopelma chrysocephalum | reverse complement strand
AAGAAGGTGGGAAGGGGGAAGGAGTGAGGGGGTGGAAAAGGTGGAAGAAGTGAAGGGATGGAAGAAGTGGAAGGAGTGAGGGGGTGGGAAAGGTGAAAGGAGTGAGGGGGTGCAAAAGGTGGAAGAAGTGAAGGGGTGGGAAAGGTGGCAAGAGTGAGGGGGTGGAAAAGGCAAAAGGAGTAAGAAAGTGGGAAGGGGGGAAGGAGTGAAGGGGTGGAAAAGGCAGAAGGAGTGAGGGGGTGGAAAAGGTAGAAGAAGTGAAGGGGCGGAAAAGGTGGAAGGAGTAAAGGGATGAAAAAGTGGAAGGGGTGAGGAGGTGGAAGGGTGGCAGGATGAGGGGGTGGGAAGCCCTCCACCCTGCTGGCACTGCTCGAAGCCCCAGTGCCAAGCCCACGGCAGGGCCCCCCCGAGGCACTCCCGTGAGAGGTGGCAGCTGGCAGAGGATGCTGTTTGCCACCTACACCTTCTGTGGGTGGTGTTTTGGAGAAACTACAAGAACAAGCAAACATTTGTCCTTTCTGCCACCACAGCTCTCGTCAGAGAGCTGCACATCCTCCAGCTCCAGCCCCGGGAAAAGCCGCGCTCGGTGCACCACGAATAAAAGTGCCCTGCTCCAGGGCAGGTGGATGCTTTCTGTGCAGGCTCAGGAACCAGATGTGCTCTTCCTTCTGTGCTCAGCAGACCTTTCAGGTGTATCAGTGAATAGCACTGGAACTGACTTGGGAGAAAAAGAAAAACGAGCCGAGGAGAAACTCACCATAAATATCAGAGGATGCATCAGACTTCTCGATTTGAATGTGCTGTGTGATTTTCTGACAGATTTCTATCTCTTTGTACAGCTGAGCAGAAGAAAAACAAAAAAAACACACACAAAAGCATGTTACTGTGGGAGGACACATCGATTGAAATCGTCTGGAACAGCTTTTTGGTTTTTAATTACAGATGGAAAAAAGGTACCGTGGTCATTATTTATCAAACAGTTTTTCTCCACCTGTGTGAGGTGCATCAGTAGCATTACTAAGTTTTGCTGTTAGAAGACAGCTAAAGAGAGGGAAGCAGTGTTTTACTACCATCATCATAACAGCAAGGGTACATCTAATTCCCTCAGTCAGTAACATTTTGAGTGCAATTTCCCAATTTATGGGTAGTGATAATTTAATATTTTTCTATTATTTTAATGAAGACATTGCAGGAATTCAATTATGAAAGAGTATTAAACTCACAAGGAGGGATTTTGTTTCTTAAACACATTTCCTCATTGTCAGAGGACAATTTACTATGTCTTAGCGTGACATTTCACCTTTAACACCTCGGTGTTTATTTGTAACCAAACAAAGCCCCCAAGTCTTTGAAATGGTCATTAACATCCTTCCTGGGAGCCCAGCACAAATTCACACTTAGGTAAGAGCCCAGAAGCCCCTCCACCCAGGTGCAATTCCCTCTGCCTTTCAGCACTTAGGTACCAAACCACCCCTTTGTCTTCAGAAAAAAATCATCCCCCAGGTGAATGAGAGCCCACAGGTGAATATTAATTCTGCTTCCACGCTGCTGTGAGTGTGGAAAAAAGCAACTCACAATAATTAACATTTTGAAACTAAGTGACGTCAGCGCTTGGACTGAAGTATGTAAACCATTCCTTTAAAAAGAAGAGGAACCTAAGTTTCCCTAATAAAAATACAATTTTATTTTATTTCCTTCTTCTATCAGCACTTAATACATCTGTTCAGCTGCAAAAATCAGGTGTTACAGAACAGTTCATGGAAGTAACTCCAACTTTCTCATGAAAACAAGCACACACATACAAATGTGTGTTGCTTTAATATTAGCACATTAGACACAATCCTGCAGCATTCATCTATCAGCACTTACACAGTCCCAATGATGGATTTTGGGGTTAATTTACTTTTACCAGAACAAACAATAAGTGATGACTATGTCAATCCTACATCCTCTCAACACAAGACAAGTCACCAAAGTCCTGCCAGGCAAGGAAAGCTAAAATCTGTCTCCTCTGAGTTTTAATTTTTCCCAGTCTTAGCACTCCACTAGCACTTTCTCACACTTTTTTTTTTGTTGCTGTTGTTGACAGTGTTAATGGAAAATCCCAGAACTTCTTTGCTAAATGAACAAAAGCCCCCACAACCAGCAAAGTTTTACTTTTTTATAAGTAAAACAGCCACCAGTGAAAAGGACTTTAAAAAGCTTTACAGCGTGCATGTGTAAAAATCACAGAGTTAAAGCATGACACTAATCCTGTTTGGTCTTTTTTTTTAATCTCTCATGGCAAAATTCCTTTGAAGTCTGCTTTTGAGATGAATGAGATGGAAACAGCCAACTGAAGCAATTAAGAAAGTATATTCTCACACATAACTCCTGAGCTTTTTAACCTCGATGTTTACCTTCCCATTAAGAAAAATAAAACAAAAAAAAGAACACCAAAAACCCACCAAATTAAAAATAAAACCAACAACTTGTGTATTTCCCCCCCCCCTTTAAAAATCAAAGTGACTGTGACAACAAGTGCTCAGGCCTCAACACTATATCTTTAAAACCCTCATGGACAATATGAGTAACAGGAAAAGACAACCTTGAGGGAAGTTGAGCTTAAATGCAACATTAAAGTGACTTTCACACATTACCTGTGGCTGTTCCTCCTCTCTCTCCCCCCCACAGACACATAACAGCACAAACATCAGCTAAACACCAAGGCAAGATGAAATGTTTGCAGAAGATTACTGTAGGCCAATTTGCTATGGTCTGCAAAGCACCATAATTGCCAGCTAAAAAGCATAACTCTGTGATACACAATGCCAGATAAACACTAATTAACAGCGTCCTACCAAGTGCCATTTAATTTTGCCCAGTGGGTTGCATTACCAGTTCATAGATCTCCTCCTCTGGCTTTGGTACATAGAACTGGAGCTGGTTCTCCACGAGGAATTTGAGCCTCAAGTAGTGAGCAGAGACATCCAGCTGGTGGGTCTGCAAGAGACAGGGAACAGGTTTCAGAGGGGAAAAATAATGCCTCAATCACCTACCCAGAGTGGCCTGACCCTCACAGGCACAAAACTGCCCCAGCACCACCTTCCACCATGACCTGAATAAGACCCTGGACCTCCTCCTCTTCCTCATGAATGAGCATCCATTCATTTATTTACCAACTGAAGGCACTCTGAGCAGCCCCCGCTGACCTGGCAGTTCTGCTCCCTCCCAGGATACTCCAGAAATAATCAGAAGCCTCAGAGCACACCTTTGAATAAAAGCGAACCGTAAAAGGATATTTCAAATCACAAGGAGGTAAATAAACGTCCTGCTAACAGAGAAAAATGCAGCAGGAAAGCTGTTTTCTCTTTGGTTTGGGTTTTTTAGTGTCTTTATAATACAGTGTGTAAGTAGGATGTGGCAGATTTCAAGCAAGGTTAATAAAACCCAGAAAATCTGCATGTCCTCTAAATTCAAACCAGCCCAGGATACACTGGCTTTATAAGGCTGAAAGAAGCCAAGAGTTGCATCCTGGATTACATCCCAGTGGAAACAGGTCACACCATTTTAATGAATTAGTTATAATTAACTGAGGATAGAGCATTTGGTCTGGGAGATGTTAACGACCTTTTCTCAGCATGATTAATAAGCTTGATTTAAGCAGAGGTTAATGCAGTGTGTAATCAAAACACATTAGAATTATGATAAACACAAAGGATGTCATTCAGAAGTTACTTTCAAAGTTCATAAACTGTTGGCTACACCTAATGAGAAACCCCAAAGTGATTCACCCATACAGGAGGCAAATTCTCCTCACTGTCACTTCTGAAATCCCATTATTAAATGCTTTTAGACATCAGCCTCCTCATTTTATACCAACAAACTGCCAACCTTTCCCAGGTTGTGCTAAAAACAATGGCTCCTCTGAAAATTCATGCAAGAACTTCGTTATTGCCTGTTTATCATGTTTTTTAAAGCCTGGCTTATCCAGTTCAAGCCGAGATGATGATGATACACCAGCACTCAGCTGACTGATCACAAGTGATGAGTAATGTGCTCCAAGGGGCCTGTGGAAAAGATCCCAGAGTGACCCTTCAGCAAACACAGGACGGTGAATGCTTTGGAAAGTCTAGATTAGCCCAGGAATAAAAACAGCTACCAATACTAATAATTAAAAAAAACAAAAGAAAAAAAAAAGCAGACCTATTGATGTACTCTACAGTGCTACATTCAAGTATTTCCTATTCAAAGATCAAATTATCCTTGTATGAAATCGAGTATCTGAAATGGAATAACCTCCATAATCCAGGCAAATTCCTAGTTAATTAAATAAAGAATCTGAAATCTATCAAGGGCCAAAAGAAAAACAGCTGAATGTAGGAGACCCTTACTCTCTCTCCTTTTTTTTTTCTTTCTGGAAAGCATTTTGAGTGCTTTGCTCATTGATTAATACTGTTTTCACTAGTTTCCTCTCTTCCTGACACATGTACAAGCACCTCAGAAATTAAAAGGAAGTAGAATTGGCTTTAAGGGTTCAGAAATGACACAGAGGAGTCCTGGATTCTTTTCTGATCAGCTTAGATACAAACTGAGGAGTGCCTTGCACACCACTTAAAAACACACAGAAGGGACATAAACCCACTGACTGCACACCCACATCTGGGGGGAGAAGTCTCTGTAAGTCTCTCTGAAAGTCCATGAAATGCTTCAGCCATTTATAGCAACACCAGTGGGGAAAAAAATGCTCTGTGGAAAAAACCACAGTAGCAGAGAAAGGAGCCAGGCAACCTGGCAGCTCCTCCTGCCACCACGGGGCATCTTCTCAGGGTCTCCTGTGCCAAAGCTCTTGTACATTTGCTGCATTTCACAGAATCAGGGAATCACAGACTGGTTTGGGTTGGGAGGGACCTTAAAGATCATCTCATTCCATTCCTCTGCCGTGGGCAGGGACACCTTCCACTAGCCCAGGTTGCTCCAGGCCCTGTCCAACCTGCCCTTGGACACTTCCAGGGATGGGGCAGCCACAGCTTCTCTGGGCAACCTGTGCCAGGGCCTCCCCACCCTCAGAGGGAAGGATTTCTTCCTAATATCCAATCTAAACCTACTCTCTGTCAGTTTGAAGACATTCCCCTTTGTTCTGTCACTCCAGGCCCTTGTAAGAAGTCTCTCTCTTTTCTGAAGACTCCCTTCAGTCCCTGGAAGGCCACAGTTAGGTCACTCCAGAGCTTCTCTTCTCCAGGCTGAACAATCCCAATCTCTCAGCCTTCCCTCCCAGCAGAGTTGCTCCATCCCTCTGATCCTCTTGGTGCCTCCTCTGGACTCTCTCCAGCAGCTCCATGTCCTTCCTGTGCTGTTCCCCAGGGCTGGAGCAGCTCTGCAGGGGGATCTCACCTGAGGGGGCAGAGGGGCAGAATCCCCTCCTTCCCCTGCTGCCCACACTGTGGGGATGAGCCCACCAGGCCAGGCTGGTCAGGCAGAGCTGTGCCAACCCCTCCATGGCACTGAGCAAAGCCCAGGGTGGGCAGAGACCCCCACCCACAGTCGGGTATTCACGTCATGTCCAACAGCGACTCTGAACGTCCTTCCCTTGCAGAGGAGACCCAAAGGGATGCTTTCCAGCCTGCCCCAGGCTGGCAGAAATCACCACCTGCTGTAGAGGGACAGGAATTTATCCAGTCTGGAGCCTCCAGGCACTGGGCACAGGCCAGGAGCTGCCTTAGCTCAGCCACCCCAGGCAGAGCACAGCATCTGCTAGAGAGGCCACGGGATAAAACACACATATTTTGAGCCACCCATTTCTTCCAAGAAACACCATCAGCTGAGGTGGATGCCATCAATGCACTACACTGCAATCCCACCCAAGCCAGGAACGAGAACCATCACCATTAAAGCTGTGATGGTGCAGCCCATGGGCCACCCCATTTAGTTAATTGACATCCCCACAGCTGCCCCAAGGCTTTGTCTACCTCAGAATTTGACATTAAAGTGTCTCAAATAGGGGCATGATTTTCTACTGAAGTGAAAGGAAAAGGTCCCTGTAAGTGGACACAGCCAGTCTGCCCTAAAAGCCAAACCATTAACCCACTTTTTTGTTGCTAGGAGCTGCATCCATATGTGGGAAGGTGGGAGTAGAAACAGGGCAGCTTTAATGATATGAATATCCTTTCGAGACCACCCAAAATACCTTTTAGCAGTCCAAATAAGCTGCTTGGTTTATTTATTTCCCTCCTAATAACTCTGGCTATGTCTGGACTAAATTAAGCAGCAAACCCAATTTAAAACACAACCCCACAGCTTAACCAAGGTGCTCTTGCATAAGAATTTCCAGCCAGGGGTTTGATCAGATTCAAAAGGATCAAGTGCCATCATGGGCTGGCACACAAAGCCCAACCACTCCCCCATTTGGGCTCCCTTCTAGTCAAAGAGAGGGACAGGAATGTTCTTTCAGCATCACAGAAACACAACAGCCACCCCACTGTATTACTCTGGCTTCACATTCCAGCCCAAGCTTTTCCAGCAGGAAAACACCAGCTCAAAATCAAAGTAAGCCCACAGAGCAGCAGGCTCAAGTAACTTCTCAGAGACTTTGAGCACAAATCCAGAGACCTTGGGGGAATCTGCTTCTTGCCCTTCATGCAGATCTACTTGAACATGTAAACTGTGAGGGAAAAAAAAACCCTTTTTTGCCTCTCAATTTTTTATGCAGTCAAAGGACTAAATGCCATGTAGTCTTCTGTTCCTGGTCTTTGGTGTTATTATCTCCATACTGGTTTTTGCTGTTATTATCTCCATACTGGCTCAGTGTGTGAGTTTCCACTCAATTTTAAGACCTACTTTTATGCAAATGTTAGTAATACACACGTTCACACTGATCAGCATCATCACAGAATCACAGGATGCTTAAGGTTAGGAGGGACCAACTATTTCCTATCATTCATAGAAAAGCAATTTAACTCACATACACTGACTTTCCCTGCCTGCCAAGCGATGCTATTAGTTAAATCTTAGGAGAAATCTTTGAGATACCACTCTAAAATAGGCTTTAAACACTCCTCCCACCAATCTTGAAATCATGAAAGTGTCACAAAGCATCCTCCAAAGCCTAACTTGCTGTACAATAACAAGCAGCAATGTTAGCATAAGAACACATTTTCTACAATGACTTGAGTGCACTTAATGTTCTCCAACAGAATAATCAAGCTCAGTTTAACAGCACAGATAGATTTAACCACATCCACAAACATGAAGAGGTTTATATGAAATGTAGAGCTTGAAATGTTTACTGTACCAGAACTTGACTGGTTCTCAGATGGCAGATGGCAAACTGATGTGAAATGATGTGGATCAGATATTAAAGGGGAAAAAATGAGCTGAATGCAAGAGACAGAAGAAAGAGATTGATTATTAAATGCTACAGAAAAGAAGGCATCCATCAGTGTTTTCCAGGCTGAGAACTCTTACAGAAAGGAAAGAAACAGATAACAGCTCTTCAAAAACACTCACCCACCTCCCCTTCTCCTTATACACCCCCCACCCACCACAACAAACACACAGTGAGATAGCAGATCCTCAGCAGGCACCTGCTGGAAGGGCTGGAGCTACACCAGGTTACTCCAGCTGAGGATCTGCTCCCCCCGAGTTAATCGCTCTTACCCAAGGGAAAACATAAATCCTAAAAATAAATCATTACTAATAATGTGTCATCCAGCTTCCCTGTTATGTCTCTTTCCAAAAAATGTCATCTTTTCCTGAACACAAAGCAGAGCTTTCACAAACTCTTGAACAGCACACCTGGCAGAGAGATGAGCGCACTGTGTAATTACTGGAAACAAACGCCTTTCTCTCACCTTCCCTCTCTTTGGAAGCACATGCAACATGTTCTAAAAGCTCCCAAAGTTAAGTTCTCAATAGTAATAAATATTTTCTTTTCTTTTGCTGTTGTTGCTGTACAAAGCAGCCTCACTTTTCAGAGCAGCACGTGAGACGAGTCGGGTCTCGCTCCCAGGCAGAGCAGAAAACACACATTATGTAGCTGCCAGATCTGAAAGCCTGTATTTAATTTGTCAAAGTTTCCAACTCTTTAGAGATGTAACTCTTTTTAATGGCCAAATGTCTCTGATACTTCATCTGGCAGAGAAATCCAGGTGGTTTTTCTTTCCCCCCCGACTCAAAAGCAGATAAAAGCCTTCCTCTCTCCCCTCCTGCCACCCACACGAGGCGAGTCTCACTCTGCAGTGCAGGCAGCAAACACAGGCCCCTTCTCCTACTCCTGGTGCTGCTGCTTTCCCCAGTGCCAGCCAGAGGGGAAGGAAGGGGGAATGGCACGTGGGAACAGGCCACCCTGGCACCTGGGAAGGGGTGAGATCACCTCACTCGCCTGGCAGAGGAGGGAACGGGCCCTGGGAGGAGTGGCAGGGGTGGGGACACCAAGGTGGCCAGGTGGCTGCACTACCACAGTGTGAGGTGTCCAGCCGGCTGGGAGCCAGGGTGTTGGGGGTCCCACACACAGCCTGGTCTCCACTGGAGAGGTGGGTGGCCCCTGACAGGCAGCAGCCAGGGTGTGCAGGCTCTCAGAGGCTCTTGCACAGCAGTCAGAGTGGGAAAGGCAGAACCGAGCCTGCCTGCCCGTCCCTGCACCCGTGCCAAGCTCAGCTCCAGCTGCAGGAAATTCTCTGCTGCGGTCCCAGCACGGACATTTCAGTGTAATTCATGCTCTTCATCCAACACAGAACTGATCTCCCAGCACAGAGCAGTGCTGAAGCTCCACCGAAAGGGCTCAGGGTCACAGGTATCTCACTCCACTCCAGGGCACACTTGGCAGCCTTTACCTTGCAGATCATCTCCAGCACGTCCCTCGTGGTGTCCCCAGGACGGATGACGGTCAGGGCAGGCTGGTTGTTGGGCAGGCAGAACCACGAGGGCGTGAAGTACTCGTGAACCCAAATGTCACAGTCGGGGTTGTGCTGATGGACACTGCTCAGTGCCACTTCTTTTTCCCTCTAAATTACAGACAAAGTCCATGATGACTCTCCCAGCCAAACACAACTCCCTCTTCATCAATAACAAGTGTGAGGAGGAGCATTATGTGCTGTATCAAAGAGCCCTCTTAGAGAGATGATGTTTTGTTCATAAGCCCAGGTTGAAGGCTTGTCTGGGCAGGAACCTGCAGTTTTCCCTGAGCAGAAGAAAGTGTGCCTTCCCATGCCACCCACACAGCTAGACTGGTGCAATGTGCTTCTCCTGGGATTTCACCCTATGGCTGCTGGGAATGCTAGGAATGCAACAAAAAATAATAGGCATAAAAACATATTTAAATTGAAAACTGAAATGCACTGTGTTTCTGGGAAAACCAATCCAAGGCCAACAAAACTGTTGTAAGTACTGCAGTTCCTATACCTGGCAGTGGCAAAATAGCAAGTCTTAGCATTTATTTTGAATTTACTGCCTTTTATACACCTGAGTTGCACTCCAAGCTATAAATCCCCAGGAAGTGATAGGAGCTACAGAATCCCTGTTTACTGCAAGTGGGCTCATGTGGCTAAACCCAATATCCACCACATGAAGAATGTGAGTCAGCACTGTGTTAAGGTTGTTTTACAGCTGACTTTCTCTGGGGAAAGAGAAAGTAGCTGCAACTGGGGCTGCAAATGCAGGAAGTCATGGAAGCAAATGCAGCTCAGGGAAGCACTGAACTGAGAAAGCCCTGTGCTTCAGAGTTGTACCAACCCTTAATTATGAAAACCCCATATGGCCACCAAAAGGAGCCATCTTCCAGAGCCAGAGACATCCAGGTCCTCCTGTGGGCAGGCATTTCCCTGGCTAACAGACCTCAGGGTCTGGCACCTCCAGCTCCCCTTTTGGTCGTGGGCAACCAGCTGAAACCCTCCCAGAGAAGCTCCAAGCCCTCCAGAGCACAGAGGGTCCTCTCCTCTCTCTTATCCCAGAGTCAATCCCTGCATGGAGACTGGCTGCAAAGGAGGCAGCTGGAGAGCTGGGGTTACCTTGCCATCCGGGACTGTGTCGTCGAAGATCCCTTCCAGGGATTTCTTTACTGAGTCGACTCCTTCACCAAACACCTGAGGGAAAAGAGTGAATGTGCTTTGAAACACAAACGTGACTCCCCGTCTGCAGCACAGGCTAAGGGGAGAACAGTCTGTCTGACACCTCCCAGGGAAATCAAACTGAAAAACACAGACACTCATCTCCAAACACAGAGAAGGAAAACAGCAGTTTGATAAAAGAGAAGGGGAGGTGAAAGACAAGCTGGTGATGGGACATCGTGCTGGAAGATTAGAGCCCAGTTATGCTTAGAGGTCTGTCTCTGACTTCCTTGGTGAAGCTGGACTGATTTTATCTCCTTCAGCTCGGTTTCCCCACCTGTAAAGTGTGGGAATGAACACTTTCCCACTTCTGCTAAGGCTGAGAAATCAGAAGGGCTCTGCTTCTGGCTCTGCTTCTGGCTGGCTTTGTAATAACCCAGCTGCCAAAACGTACTTAGCAAACATTCGAGCACCACAAGTCAGTGTAACCCTTCCCTAATGAAATAAGAGCCGGTAACCCAGCACGAGCCACAGAGCCAAAATCAACAGGACTCCATGCAGGAGGAACGGCTGAATGGGAATATTTACGGGCTCCACCCCAAATCAGCACAGGACTCCATCAGACGGGCAAGCAGGGTTCTTACTGCAGCAGAAGCTTGTAATTAAAACTGAAAAGTTAAGTTTTACAGCTCCACATCAGCACTGCTTGAGGATCAAGTTGCTGGTTTGGCTGTTAACTATTCCATGGCTAAAACAAAACAAGGCCATGCGGGATGGGAGATGGTCCCTGCCCTTCAGGGAGTTACAGTTTGCTCCTTCCAATGGGCAACACTTTGCAGGATGCAAGGGAAATGTGTGCAGGCACTGCATTTAGACATTCTGCCACCTCCCCAGAACTTCACATTTTCTACAACTCTCTCAAGTATGACTTTCCTTTAACCTGGAACAGAATCCCTTTCCATGCCTGTGCTTAGTGAGGAGCGAGGGGGGCAGGGGTGGGGGAGGCAGCGTGAAGAATGCAATTATCCCCCCCTGAAAGGAAAAACAAAAGGGTGAGATCAGGGGGGAAAAAAACAGGCTTGCACACACAGCATGGGCAGGATCTTAGTTCAGGATAAGGGTCTGTGTTTGATTTGGGGCAAGTAAATACAAAGCAACAGGGATGCTGCAGCATCAGAACAAGGAATTGGGAACGCACTCATGGGAATCATCTGCTGCATTCCAGATAAAACCCTGAGCTTCTGCTCAGCCACTAAATATTAGGTGAACTTTTAATGTCTGGCTGAAAACAAGCTCAACAATTCAGCAGCATCCATCCTCTGCTGAGCAAAACAAACACCCACTGCTGCCTTAACAAACGGCAGAAGAAATCACGGGGAACAGAACGTGTGTCCCAAGCCTCTCTCCCCACAAAAACTGAGAGGAGAGAAGAGAAAGAAGACCAGAGCCTACATTTCCTGCAATTAGATGAGGTATGGCTCTCAAAAACTGAAAGCTATAATTAGGGATGTTTGGGAAGAATAACAGGGAAGCACCTTCCTACCACACTGAAACATGTTTTCTAGAGAAAGATCTGGGCAGTGACTGGGTGGAAACATTGCAACTTTTGATTTTTTTACAAATCTGAGGCAAAACAAGGGCTGTCCCTACTAAATGTAAAGCTTTTTGTCACTTTAGGAAGTTTTCACCCAACTCAGCTACATTTAAAGTATTGTACAAACTCGTACTTTTAAATTAAAAATAACCAAACAAGTCTGAATTATTATTTTCCTTTCAAAGTTGCATCTGTTTTACACATGAAGCTTTGTTGCTCCTGAGATTAGGGACAGCACCTCCAGCAAAAGCAGAGGCAGCAGAAATGCAACAACAGGGGAAATACAACCAAATCAGCTAAAGAAAGGGCAAACTCCAAACCTTTGACAGGAGCTGCTCTACACTGATCTGCAATTACAGTCCTGATTTCTGAAGAGGATGAGGAATGAGATGACTACACACTGTGAAAGATCAACCAGGCAAGGCTCAGGCTGGGTGTAGAAGTGCTTGATGCAAGTGACTCTGTGCGAGCTGCATTCTGCACACTAACAAACAGCCTTGAAAATATCAGTATCACAGGCTTCCCCACCCTTACCTGATTAATGCTTGGCCTCCCTTGCTTTTTCTTCGAGGTAGTATCCAGCCCCCAAAGAGAAGAAAACCTGCTTCTCCGTTTGCTGGCAGACCTGGACATGGCCTGTGTCCTTCTCCTCACTCCCGACTCCCCCGTGCGAGCCGCCACCTGTCAATGCCACATCCTTTTAAAATCAGAGGTTACAGCACCCTACCTCTGCCAAACAGTAGAATCTGGTTGGAAAAAAAAGGTAAATCCTATGGCAAAAGAGTGTGTTCACTCCAGGCATAGTGGTGATGCTGCCAGGCCTCTGCCTTCTCCTTGCAATTTAACTCACATCTCCCAAGGTCAAACATCAAACACTGACATGGACAGTACACCCCCACCCCATTTTTTGGCATTTAATCTGAGATATTTTAAAGCAGCCTAATCATCCCAGAGCAAAGCCTCAGCACCATTGAAGGGGTTTGGTTTCTCGTTTGTGGGTTGGTTTTTTTTTTCTTCTGTTCTTTTCTTCTTTTCCTGACAAGGTTTCAAAGCTGGCCACGTGAAATCTGAGATATCCAAACTTATCTGTTGCTTCCCAAAAACTCAGTCTTCCTCTCTGCTCTTTCCTGTGGAAACACTCTGGGCATCCTGGAACTGACTCATAACTGCAGCAAGGCCAGATAAAAGCTTGCGAGGAGGTCGTGGCATTTAAAAACCTGCACTTCCTTAAAAGACAGTGACATCTGAAGGAGTGAGCAAAACACAGGAAGGGACAAAATGACCCTTTCAATCAGAGCTGTGTTAACTGCTGGGGTGCTTCAAAAATGGCCAGTGGCAAGCCCTTTGGAGCAAAAAGACATTTGCCTTTGCTGAGCCCAACTCTCTGAGGGGTGGTGAGGAAGCTCTGGTAGGGAATCAGTGTGACATCAGCCAGAGGGGAAGTGCTTGGGCCCAAGTTGAAGCAGATTTCCACCTGCAGGTGGCCTCGGGAGAGGGAGCTCCTCTCCTGCCAAAAAGGGAGTGGTAGGGGATGGCAGGTGTGAGTGTGAGGCAAGGCAAAGCCAGCCAGACAGACAGACCCGCCCTGCCGACTCGGCCGTAGCTTCCTGGAACACCTTGGGATTGGGTTCCCACAGCCCAAACCGGCACAATGGGACTGTCAAACGTTTGGCAGCCCCAGAGGGAACACCCAAATCTCAGCGATGCCCCGAGCTACGGAGCTGAGGAACTGGTTGTTTGGGTGCAGCAGATCCAAGGCCCTGTCCAAAGCCGGGAAGGACAGAAGGCTGGCTGGTGTATCCAGGGAACTGCGTGAGGAATGGTGGTTCTCCTTGGGAAACGTGGAGAAATCAAGCAGAAGACCTTGAACACTGCTGCAGGTGTCTCCATTTCCACAGCCTGGACTTGTGAGATGTTCCCTAGCTGTACCTGGGACATCTGTGCACAGGCACCCAGGATAACTTGGCACGTCCTTGGAGTACAGTCCTCAGGAGAGTTAGGGAGGCCACACTACCACCATGCAGCACCCACTCGAGTCACAGAACCACAGACTGGTTTGGGTTGGAAGGGACCTTAAAGATCATCTAGTTCCTCCCCCTGCCACCTTCCACTATTCCAGATTGCTCCAAGCCCCATCCAACCCTGCCTTCCAGGGATGAGGCAGCCACAGCTTCTCTGGCAAATTCCCTTCCTGAAGTTTCAATTAGGGCTCACAGCAGCAGAGGAGCGCAGAGTTACATTTCTCCACGTTATTGAGGGCAAAGGAGGACACAAGAGTTTGCTGAGAGGAGAAGAAAGCACGTGTCTTCTCCAGCACAACATACTCAAAACATATTTTTTTTCCCTTGGCTCTCAAGAGACAGCAGCATGAAGAGGCAGACTGTTTTTCAGGCTAACGCTCAGTGCTTTGCTAGATGCAAAAAAAATAAGCATAAATGCTAATTACAGCCCGCCACTTAAAAAATATAATAAATCCACCAGCAATTAGCAGGATGATGACGCTAATCTTTTCATAGAGGAGAGAATAAAAACACCCCTGCCTGAATTACAGCTCTGCATTCAATTGAAGGGTACAGCTGACAGCTACAAGACAACAGTGGAGCTCAGCTATTTCTGTGAACCTCCAGGAGTCCAAGCCGAAACTGCAAGAACTTGATTTAAATTCATTAGAATCCCAGCACTTTGCAATGCATTTCCCTGTACTTTCCTGAGCTGGGTTGTTACAGCATTTAAGTTTAAGCAACCACCTGAAACATCATTTGCCACACTGTGAGTAGGAGGGAACGACGTTCCCCCTCCTTTGTGGACCATCAGGTGTCGATCAGTGGAGACCGGATATTAGACTAATTGGTCAGTAGTTTCAGCCATATGGCACAAAGTGAGCCATGCCCAAGAAGGTCTAAGCCAACACATGCTGAGGGCCTAAGAAGGGCTCCCATTGACTTCATGGGACTTTTGGATCAAGCCCAGGTACATGGACATTAACCGGAAAATCTGTTTATAGTGCAGGTCTGGACATTCAGAATCCCAACCTTAGGAGAAACATGGTTCTTCCACCTCCATAAGGCCATGGCTTGCAAGCATCTACTTTTTAATGGACATCCAGGAACACAGACCCCTTTCAGGGAGCAGAATATCCTGCACCCTGAGGTGAGGGCTCACCCCTCACTGCTGCTGGTCACCGTGCAGGTTGGCAGAGGTGAGCCCTGCCCTCTCTGTCCACACTCACCAGTGCATGGAAGGACGAGACCGAGAAGATCCCAAGGCGGCCCATGGCGACCTTGGTGGGCCGGCTGGCGAAAGCCAGGAGCCTTTTGGGGTTGGGGAGCTCCCCTCCCTGGAGACTCGCCAGGTAACAGCGGTACCGGAACAGGTCCATCTGGAACTGCTCCAGATTCTGCTCCCAAACGAAGATCTGCGCAAGGGGAAGATCGAGGAGAGATGAGCATGAGAAGAGAAGGGGAGAGGAGGGAGAGGAGGGTGGTGAATGCCTTGAAAAAATTTATGCTCCTCCCAGTAGCACACCTTTTTTCACCAATGCTGCTCTCACCCAAGAACCCCCGATTCCTCATTTTTCCCACATCCCCCCACTCTCCCAACCCCTCAAAGGATACAAATAATAAAGAGTTTTCATTAGATAGAAAACAACTTTTTCTACATTCATGGTAGAAGCCTTCTCCTGGGACAACTGCTCCTTTGATACAATGCTAATTAATAAGATTAAAATTTCGTTTTTAATTTTCCTTGTATTCCAGGATTCTCTTTTCAGCAGTCCCTTAAGAGGCTTCTTTCATGCATCAAGAGCATCTGAGAAACAAGAAGACCAAACCCCACCAAACCCCATACACAGAGCATCCCAAATCAGCAGCAGCAGCATTGCTGTGAGCACCAACAGAGTGCCAAGCACTGGGGATAATTAATCTGATCAGTGGAAGAGCACTGCAATCAGCCCATGGAAGGATTTATCTAAATAATTCAAACAGCTGATAGGAAACAGTTTCAAAGCATCCAGAAAAACTCAGTTACATAAAGAGAGAGGCTGTGACTGACAGCCTTTGAGTGGAGCCCTTTCAACAGAGACGAGCATCTCCCCCCCTTTTCCCCCTCCATCCCCCCTTCTCAGGGGCTTCCAGGGGGTACAAAATCTCTTCAGCTTAGCCCTGGCCACTTCCCATGCTTTGCATTACAGGCACATTTGGCAGCTCTGGTAAAAGAGCTACAAATGAGTGAGGCAGGAGCCATATGTTTAGTTTCCTAAAATAAGGTGCTGCTGTGGCAGCGGGAGAGACATCTGCTCGAGGCTCCCTGCTCCTGAAATCCAGCTACATTGTCCATTTGGAAGTCAGAAGGAGCAGGGCCCAAGGGGAAGCCAGGGCTGCAGCCACGAGGTCAAGGCAGGCCCTTGTGACCAAGGATGGCTTCTTCACCCCATGTGCCAGCCAAAGAACTAGCCTCTGGCACACCTTAAACAACAGCAGTAATGTTTGTGAGCAGCTGTTCCCTAAGGAATTCTGCTGCCATGACCTTCACTCTCCGCCTGCTATCCAAATCCCACGGGTGGAGGCCAGGAGAAGACAGCCCATGCTGTACCTCAGTGCACACTGCTTGGAGAAATGGTGCAACTAAGACAGCCAGCCCCATCTCTCCTGCCAATACATCCCACCTGCTCCAGGCACAGCAGGGCAGGACAGAGCTACCACTGATCCCAGCGAGGCCTTAAACACTTGCTGGGGACTTAATTCCACGTGAGCAAGAGAGATTTACTTGATCCAGGATGGTCTTCTTCTTCTTGGAGTCCGTGACAGAGGACAGCTGCATTTCACCCATTTTCTTCATCTTCTCGTCCATGTCGATCTTCTGCTCCAGCTTTTTTATCTCAGTCTTGAGGAGCTTCACCGTGTCCTCCTTGTGGTGCTGCCGGGCCACCGCGGTCGCGCAGGCCGAGTGGATCGCCGTGATCCAGTTCTCCAGCTCTGTCTGGCTGCAGGTCTGAGGAGAGCAAAACAGGGGGAAAAGAAGTCAGGATCCTCTCTAAAATTGATTGGAGATTAACAAATGCAATTCCGAGGAGTTTCCTCTCCCTTTGATCTCGAGATTCAAAGCCTTAAATCCACTTATTTCTGTGGCAGTAATAAACGCCCCCTCATCCTTAAGGAGGCCATTTTTAACTCGGCACCAGGCCCTCAGCACTTGGAATTACACCTATATCTGTGCCTTGCAGCTTCCCAGAGAGGTCTCAGGAATCGCCTTCCCTGTTCAATGCCATGCTGCCATAATTTGTAGCTCAGCATTTAGTGATGTTTTCTAAACTCCCAGTTCTTTAATGCAGTGAATGCACCAGCCTCTGTGCTCTTCCCAGGAATGGGAGAGCTTTTCTGGCATGCAACAGTTAGTAATAAATCAATGGCATAAAATGTGACCGTGATAACTATGAGCAGCTTTAATATGGTGCATAGAGCTTTCAACTTCTGAAAGTCCCAAAGCCCTCTGAGGACAACCCTGTTATCATTAAGAGCAGGCTCATCCTAATTTTTACAGCTCTGCTACTGTCCCCTTCCAAGCATGTATGTGACAGCTTGGGAAAAGGGAACACTTCCCCTCCCTGGAAGTGTCCAAGGCCAGGTTGGACAGGGCTTGGAGCAACCTGGTCTAGTGGAAGGTGTCCCTGCCCATGGCAGGGGGTGGGACTGGATGATTTCTAAGGTCCCTTCCAACCCAAACCATTCCATGAGATACCAGGAACACCAGTACATATTTTTGGAAGAGGACTATTCTCATTAGAGGTTTTTGACACAGAAAAAAGAATATTTCAAAGCATTCCTTTTCCAGACTTTCAAAATAAAAGGTCAATCCTTTCAGGCATCTTACTAAACTCCATTCCTTTGTACAGCAGGTTGTAAAACAAACTCAGGGTTGCAGAGGACTGTCTCTGAGTGTCAGGCTGTAACAATAATCACACTGGTATTTGGCTCCTGGCTGGAAAAGTAACAAGGTGCCAAACCACCTTGTTCTAATTAAACTTCCTGATGACACCTGATCTATTAATAGAGAGCACAGCATGACTTCTCCAGTTGCTGGCATAGATGAGGAAGGTCATCCTCGCTGCGGTCACAACCAACAGCAAAGGACAAGGCTCAGTGAAGCCAAGGAGAGATTCCCAGAGAAGCCTGCTCTGGAAATCACATGTGCACAGGCTGGACTTCAGGCTGGTGTTCCCAAAACTTTTGGGGACTGAAGCAAGTAAGACACAAATGCCCCAGAACGGCACCACTTTCCTTAACTCAGGTTAGAAGTCCCAAGCAGCACAGAGGGCCTACACAGGAATGACTGACTTCTCACTCCCAATTTCCTTGTCTTCAGTTGGCACTGGATATTGCTTAAATTTGTCAGGCTCCCTGCCCAGACAATACCATTAACAAACTCTCATTCACAGACAGGGGCTTACAATGTCTTATCCCCATCAGTGAATACAGTGGGCCCTCCTTGATGAGGAATTTCTGCTGGAAATAGAGGAATTATTTGCAGAATGGGAGGCACCTTGCCTACAGCCAGTTGGTGAAACATCATCCCCAGCAGAGAAGAGAGCAGCACTGGACAAACAGTGAGATGGTTTTATTAATTCCTAGCAAAATTCTAACAGCAAGGGCTCGTATTTTTTACCTTAATGAATTTCAAAATATTATCTGTATACCATTAGATTCAGTTTTCTTTTTGGTTTCCTGGGGAGGGAGGGGAAAAAAAGAATCTGGAGTGGATTTTAGGAGCTGAAGACTCCTCTGGCAGATCAGCAGGCAAGGGGAATCACTGCCCTTCCCAACGGGAAGGACCACACAAACAAGCTGCAAACACCTGACACATAAATACGTGGTATCACAAGTTGCTCTGAGCTCCTGGAAAATTCATGTGACATCTGCAAGTACTGGATCTGTGTAGGCACAATCAGAAGTGACTGAGCAAGGCATGGTTGTGTAGGAGGAATGTGATGTCTCTAGGTGCAATGCAGTGGGAAGGCTTGTTACAAGATGTCCAATATCTGTAGGCATCACAAAGCAACTCTGTTTTTCTCCCTATGTACACATTCTCCACGGGACAGAAATAGTCTTCTGCAGGTCAAACCCACTACTACAGCACTGTGCTGTGTGTGGGTGGTGTGTGGGACATGAGAAGGAAGTACCACTGCTGTGAGGGCAGCAGGGCCAGCACATCCCTCACGCCGCTCCCACCGCTGCAGCTGATCCCCTTCCCTGCACCCCAACCCATCCCTTCCTTCCCTTCTGCTTCACCAGCCATGCATGGCTTCCGTGGCAGGAGGGACACATCGTGAAACATTCCTGCCAGGCAATATAAATGACTGGTTTTCATTTGAAAAGGCTGGGTTTTGCTTTTTCCCTACATGAAAACCTACCCGTGGTGTGACGACACGGGGCTTTTAATGGCTAAGGCCCCACGTGCCTCAAACTGTGACCTTTTCAGTACTTCTCATCCACTGGCATTAATCCTATGAGAATGAAGGGTTTTCCTTAGAAAACTGCGTGGAAAAGATCCTGGGCTGATCCCACAGCGTGGGCAGCAGGGGAGGGGGGATTCTGCCCCTCTGCCCCCTCAGGTGAGACCCCCCTGCAGAGCTGCTCCAGCCCTGGGGAACAGCACAGCAAGGACATGGAGCTGCTGGAGAGAGTCCAGAGGAGGCACCAATATGGTCAGAGGGATGGAGCAGCTCTGCTGGGAGGGAAGGCTGAGAGACTGGGATTGTTCAGCCTGGAGAAGAGAAGCTTTGGAGTGACCTAACTGTGGCCTTCCAGGACCTGCAGGGAGTCTTCAAAAAAGAGAGAGACTTCTTACAAGGGCCTGGAGTGACAGGACAAGGGGGGATGTCTTCAAACTGACAGAGAGTAGGTTTAGATTGGATATTAGGAAGAAATCCTTCCCTCTGAGGGTGGTGAGGCCCCGGCACAGGTTGCCCAGAGAAGCTGTGGCTGCCCCATCCCTGGAAGTGTCCAAGGCTGGGTTGGACTGGGCTTGGAGCAAGTTGGGCTAGTGGAAGGTGTCCCTCCCCATGGCAGGGGGTGGGACTGAATGATCTTTAAGGTCTCTTCCATCCCAAACCATTCTGTGAATCCATGACTCCAAATCAGTTGATCATCCCCTTGAGGAAGCTCTCCAGGTGGCAAAATATATTATTTTTTGCTCTGGGGAGTGATGACATGGGGGCACATCCTACCACAGAGAAGCTTCTTCATCAGAGACAGAACAAGAGAACAACTTTGTAAGCCCCTTGAACCGGACCCACCTGGAAGAGGAAAGCATCCCCAAGGGAGTTGCTGAGACAGAAGACAAAGTCCTTCTTGGGGTGCTCAGGCACAGCCTGCACGATGCTGTTCTCCACCCAGACAGCGTGTTTTGGGATGCTGTTGTGGTCAATGCCAGACCTGCCATCAGTCTCATAGAAGAACAACGTGCACCCTGCAAGAGACCATCCTGTGTTAGCAAGTAAGACATTTAAATGCCACCCTGCATCTATTCAGCGCTGAGACCCGGGACTGTAAATAAACCGGCACAGGGAGGATTTGCCAGGGCCTGTCCAGGTTTTCAGCCTCACAGTGGAGAGCACCAGCAATTGCCCAGTTTTCAGCCCCACAAGGAGAGGTTTCCATGACACGGGGACACCAAGCCCTGACCCAGCAGGTCATTTTGCTCTCCCTAGGATTGCCAAAACAGAGCTGAGAAAGTCATGGGCAGTAAAATACAGCCCCAGATGAGAAACTTCATAACAAATCCCGAAGTGGGGGTCGTCCACTGCCACCCCGTGTGTCCCCTGAGGGTGACAGCCAGCTGTGAGCCAGCCCTGGGAGCAGACAGGCCCCCAGGCACGGCCCAGCCTCAGCCTCTGTAGCTGCAGCTACAGTCCCTGCAAGGCAAAGATCAAGCGATTTAATTACTGGATGCAGACAGTAACTGGAATTAAAATGGGCTGGAATGAGCTGTCCTCGCTGACTGACAGACAAAAAGCTCAAAGAGGAACACATGTTAGCTGGGGACAGCAACCAACCTGCTTGGTGTTCCAAAATAATCTTTACAATCCTCTCAGGGATGGGGAAAAAAAAGCATACAGCAAGCCTAAAATTTGGGAGATTCCAAAAAAAAAAGAAGAATTAAAAAAAGGGTCTCCAACTTTCCCACTTTATCTTCAGTTGGTTTTATGCTGGCACACACTTTCTGTGCCACTGGAACCAGCCGTCTCAGTGCAAAGGGATGGCCGGGTACCCAGCCTCTCAGAGAAGTATTTGCAGCCAAACAATGGCAGCTGTTCACTTCAAAGCCTGGGTTAAACACTGGCAGTATTAAGGCACAGCAATCCAAGGCGCTAACACTCCACTTGAGTCAAAGCACTTCAAAACAACATCTACTCCCTGCTCATCCTTCCCCTTTTTCCTCCCAGATGGCCCTTTGTTTGCCTGCTCCTCACAGCAAGACCTTCCTGCCACAGGGCCCCCCTCCCAGGGGATTAGGGCTGTCCCCTGCCCCTCACCTCCCTTTCTCCTCTTCCATTTCCCCACCCCTCTAACCACCCCAAGGAAAAGCTGGCTCCTAACTTTGCTGTTGCTTTTAAAATAGCGCTGCGAATTAAAAACAAACAAGTACTCTAAGTGTGGGGAGGACAGGGTTTAACCATGCTGAGCTTTCTGGGTGATCCCACCCACAGCAGGAGACACGGCTCTGCCTCCCCTGTCTCCAGTCGTGGTGGAGGAGAGCGAGGCCAGTCCCCAAACTGGTTTCCTGCTGATGAACCACATGAAGATTAATTAGAGGTCACACCAGGAGGTCAGCTCCTGAGCTCCACTGCTCCATTAACACCTCTGTGCACATGCCTTGCAGGAACTGCAAAAATTCCAGGAGAAAAGGGTCCGTGTCCCAGGCAGCTGAGGAGGGATGCTCAGGATGGGTGACACAGCCAGAGCAAATGTCCACCAAGCCACACTCCGGCCTCAGTGACCAAACCATGGCTTCCTGTCTATTGTGTGAAGCCCAAGAGGTGCAAGAGGAATGCACACCCTGGCAGAGCCCCTCTGAACACAGGCCACTGGCATCACCAACAAACTCCCACCAGCACATGCCTACAGCTGCACACAGATATTTAGTTTGTCAGCAAGCCATGGACACACCTCCTAAAGGAAACACTCAGGGAAGTCACCCTGGGTGGTGCCAGCAGGACACGAACCCCAATGTTGTGCAGCACAGCCACGTGCCTTGGGCTGCACACACGGCACGGGTGGGAGCACATCCACAGCCATCAAACACAACCTCCTCTGCAAGGCAGCGGGACTATTCCTCAGACTTTTTGTTAACTCCCCTGAAGCTCACAGCAGCTTTTGTAAGGCCACTGGTTTCACCATCTGTAGCGATTCCCAACCCACGGGACGCCTTCCCTGTACCTTTCAGGGAAACCCAGTAGTGCTTCCACTTCCTGCGCGTGGCCGACTCCACTTTCTTGTTCTTCTTGTGCACCAGGAAGTTCTTCACGGCCAGGGCTCCCGCTTTCCTCACGGTGCCCTGGGCGGCCGTGAGCAGGATGTCGGACTGGCCGGGGGAGCTGAGGGTGCCGCTGCTCTGCTCGTCGCTGAGGGCGGAGCCGGCCTCCTCCAGCTCCCCGCTGTTGGCCGTGCTCATCTCCAGCTCCCGGCGGAAGTTCTCGTACACGCCCTGGCGGAGCCCATCGCCCGTGGAGCTGCTCCCGCTGTCGCTGCCGATGAAGGCCCGGCTGGCTGTCGGGGAGTAGCTGGAGGTGGTGGCATTGGAGCGCCGGGACAGCAGGTCGGTGTCGGTGGCCGCTCCCTCGATCCCGCTGTCGGTGAACTCGCTCCCCTCGCCGGCGTTGACGTCCTGTTTGCGGGAGAGACACAGGGTGAGACAAACCCCTTCTGGAGACACCAACTGAACCCCAGGCTGAGGTGGCACCACAGCTCTTCACACCCCCATTCTGTCTGGCGCTGGAAATCCCTCATCTCTTCTCCTTCTGGAGACAAACCACTGGAAGAAAAGGTGGGGTAGGCAGAGCTTCCAGTTTAGGATGGACCAGTCACACATGCACGATTCCAGGTGGTGCCTCTGCAGCCTTAGCAATTTGGAACATACGATGCAGCATCATCTGTTTACATCAAGCCAAGTTAACAGTGCTAAAGGTTTTGCAAAAGAAGAACATATGGCAGCAGAAACTGGCAGTGTCGAGAAAAGCAGCGACCAGCCTACGCATTTTGAAAAGAAAACATTGATATTGTGCACTCACACCTACAGCTGAAGACACATTTTAGACATCCCAGGACTGCCCTTTGCAAGTTATGTAACTAAAAAGGCACTGGGTTTTTTTAATCCTGACAGGTTAATGTATTTAGAGATTATTTCTGTTTTGCATCACTTGTACATCACAAACTCTAACAGTGGGTCATGTGATATCCCCTGCCAAACCCCCTGGTGACAGACCTGAGCCTTCCTGGTCCCCAAGAACGTGCAGTTTAAGGATCAAAAGAGAAAGAATACAGTCAGTTTGAGCAAGACAGGAAAAAACACAACTGAATTGGGGTTTTGAAGGCTCAGTGACTCAGCCTGACCCCTGCTACAAGGCTACAGCCCCAAGGGGGATCACCACCAGCACCTCAGTATCTACAGACATTTGTGGCAACTTTTGCAGGAGAACAAATAAAGGCCAAGCCCTGTACGTGGAAAGAAACATGTCAGGTACTCAGGAGAAGAGAGAGCCAAGGAAGAAGATGCAAAGAGGTGAGAAATTAGACCAAAACAACAGGGATTTCAGCCTCTATCTCTCCTGCAAGCTGGTGCTTGATTTATAAGTTAAAAAAGAGAAGTCTCTGAGAAGAGGTAGCAGAATGGAGTATTTATTTTGAGAGAAAACAAGCTTCCAGATGTTGGTTCAAGCACCAGTTTTCTATGTATCTGAGAGCAGCCCTGTGGAAACAAATAAACCCTCCACCAGCTCTGTTTGAAACCATCCTCCTGTGGAGCAAGAGCTGGATGAGGAAACCTTAGGGGAGAGGAGAGGTTGACCAACTTTTAAGGCATTAATTTGTAATGGATGGGTCCATTCTTCCTAAGAGCCACCTCTCAAGGGAGGCTTGGAGTCCAGCTGGAAGAATAAGCACTTCCTTCCCTGCTCAGTGAGCACAGCTATCCGAGTCCAAGCAGCCTGGTCTAGTGGAAGGTGTCCCTGCCCATGGCAAGGGGTTGGAATGAGATGAGCTTTAAGGTCCCTTCCACCCCAAACCATTCTGTGATTCTATGCCATACAAAAAGTAAAGACTTAATTCTGCAATCTCAGCTGATGTAACTTCTAGGAAGCATACCTCATGCTTTAATTAAAACTAGTTGATTTAAAAAGAGCTACTAAAACAGACAACCAACCTGAGGGAGATACAATTTGTGATCTTGTCAGCCAGTGCATGCATGAAACTTTCTTGGTGCTTTTTAGCAGACAGAGTATTTTCCAAAAACTGAAGTTCCCTCTGAGCTATTCAGGCCCAGTTCTGCAATGCAGGCTCCCAGTGTGCCACAGCCTTCTCACGTAACCTTGGTGAGACACTGCATTAGTTGCCTCAGTTTCCCTGTCCACAAAGGGGGATTACACTCTGTAACTAATATATGGCCACAACAGTTCACTATTTATAAAAAAACTCAAGGATGGAAGACTCAGAGTGACTGTTATATTTGCTCATGAGCTTAAACTGCAGCACATTTTGCAAACATCTTGATAATCTTTACCACAGTGATGGCAGGATGGGTCAAAAGATCCTTTTGGTGTAATGCTGCAGCCCTGCTCCCAATCTCCCTCTGCTCCCTGCACTCCCTCTTCCACTCCTGTATCAAAGACTTCGGGACAACCCATTCAAGGCCTGCGGTAGGAGGAGGGTCTGAGCACACAAAGGTCAGAACAGTTCAAACCCCACAGTTTGGAGCCAATATTGTTCGGGCTCGTGAGTTATGAGGCGCAGCACTGAGGGGGCTCAGTGCCTTCGGAAGTGTGTGTGGCACGAGGTCGGGCCTGGGGTCAGGAGGGTTAAGGGTGTTCACTGCACAGCTCTGGCTGCAGCGTCAGCTCCTTCTCATCCCAGGGTAGGAAAAGCTCTCAGGAAGCCGCCGGCATCTGCCCCAGCCTTGCAGTGCTACGCTGAGAACAGGCAGTTCAGCAGAAAGCACAGAGGTTCAGTGTTGTGCTTCCACAGGGATTTGAGGGGGGAACAGTCCCAAGCCAAGAGCAAACCGCAGCAGGGTTTGAGGGACACAGCGCTGGGGGCACAGAACCACTCCCGCACACCTGGCAAACAAGGATGCTGGAAGTTGAGCATCCCAGCTCCCACCATTGGCAGGATGGCTCTGTGCTGGTGAGGTGGCTGAGGAATCACAGAATCATTTCACAGAATCATCTAATTTGGGTGGGAAAAAGGCCTCTGAGATCAATCGAGTCCCCCCTGTGCCCCATCCCCACCTTGTCCCCCAGCCCTGAGCACTGAGTGCCATGGTCAGGCCTTCCTTGGACACCTCCAGGGATGGGGACTCCACCACCTGCCTGGGCAGCCCCTTCCAAGGCCTGACCACCCTTTCCAAGAAGAAATTCCTCCTGATCTCCAACCTGAACCTCCCCTGGCACAGCCTGAGGCCGTTTTCCCTCTCCTCCTGTCCCTTTTCCCTGGGAGCAGAGCCCGACTCCACCCCCAGCTCCCCCCTCCTGTCAGGGAGTTGCAGAGCCAGAAAGTCCCCCCTGAGCCTCCTTTTCTCCAGGCTGAGCCCCCCCAGCTCCCTCAGCTGCTCCTGCTGCTCCAGCCCCTTCCCCAGCTCCGTTCCCTTCCCTGCACACGCTCCAGCCCCTCCATGTCCTTCTTGTCCTGATGGTCCCCAAAGTGGACACAGCTCTCAAGATGCCTCAGCAGCACCAGCACAGGGTGGACACAAAAGCTTTGATGTCCAGCTTCCAAGTGCCTGCTGACAATGCCACCACAGGCCACTGCCTGGAAGCAAAGCCAAGATTGTGTGACCTTGATGAGAGCTATTTAAAAATTACTCACGTTTCCTGCTCGGCTTCTCAAAGAGCCCCACGGGCAACAGCAACACCTCTCTCCTCCAAGGAAGACTTATTCCAGGTCCAGGATGGGATGCACCACAAGGGCTTGCTAACCCAACAGGCTTTTCACTGCTCTGCAGGAGGAGTTCCTAGGCAAAGACTGCTGAGGCTGAACTACAGCCACGGCTCAGCCTTCACTGCTCACCCCTCTGACCCCTGTCCAGTGTCCCTGCGGCTCTCCAGCACGATGGCATGTGCCAGGCACATCACAGGAGCTGGGAGACAGCTGAAGAGAGCAGAATGCACATTCCTGACACCCGTGGTTTGGGGCATTTGTACCCACATTATAACAAATCACCAGCACTGGCACTGCTGCCATGGAGGAGCTCTGCTTCATTCCACTGGTTTAAAACCCCAGCGAGGACACTGCCCCTGATATTTTGCACCTTGACAGGGATCTTGTTTTGTACTGTCAGGCTGGCAAGCAGCTGTCTCCACACAGAGGAGTCTTTTTGTCCAGAGAGATCATTCCAGGTTGGAACTAAAACCTGTGCTGCCCTGCTTGTCCTTCCCACTGGTGTTTCCTCAGTGTCGGTCCCGGGGAGGACAAGAGGGCAAAGCAAGGGGGGGAGGTGGAGATCATTCCATCGGTCACACCAAGCAGAAAGCATGCAGCAAAGAAAAGAAAGCACACTTCCTCCAAGACACAGAGATGGGGGAAGCCGTGGGAACAGCAGGTCTTGGCATTTTGCAGACACAGCAGGTCTCAGTCCATGGGGAAAACAGACGGAATAAACAGGGGCTTTGTTGCTCCGACTGAAGATTGCTCTGTGGAGAGCAGGGAGAGAGGCACGTCGAGACCACTGGCTGGAGGAGGGAGCTAACCAGGCCCTGGGACTGTGATGTGACGGGGAGATCAGGAAGCACAGCTCCCACCAGGATCTGGGATCCCCCCTGTTGCTGAAGGAGACAGAGCAGCACCACTCCTCACACTGGCAGTGCCACCGTATCGGCTGTAGGTGCCCAGGGTTTATGAAAGCAGGCTCAGCAGACAGGGATGAAGGGAAAGGTGGAATGACCGATGCCAGGGAGAATCTGAATGGTGCCATTGTTACCAACAAGGGCACAGTGAGGCCCAGCAATCAGGCCACGTGCCAGGGCAGCTACCACAGCCCCCGGAGCATCCGAGTGAAATGAACTGGAATGAGTTATCACGGCCCCATCAAACTGCACAGCACAATTCAACTGATGAACCAACTGGGTAAAATGCTAGTGGAAGAATTAGCAACCCACTTAAATATAGGTGTTTTCTCCACATAAACACTGGGTTTCAGGCAAAACAAGCCAGTGGGCAATGAAGCTGTAATGCAAGCTACATCAGGCTAATGTACTTGGTGTTGCACCTTTGCATACTCACGTGACACTCATACACTGTATAGAACCATAAAATATGCTGAGTTGGAAGGGACTCATCAGGATCATCGAGTCCAACTGCTACATAACATTTGTTAAATATTTTTTGCTAGATTTAGAAGATACACGGGGGGGAAAAAACCTTTTGCTTAAGAAAAAATGCCTACTTTCAGCTAGCAAAAACCAGGAGAAAAGTTTTGGGGCATGCTCCAAGTGTCTTTGTCCCCTTGTTGAACATATTTGGTGCTGGCCTCTGCTAGCAAGAGACCACTGGATGGGATAAGCCTTGCCAAACTCTATGCCTCATGACTGGACACACAGCACTTGCAATACACCAGTTCACTTCCCAAACTTCCCACCAGCAGCCCTGCTACAGACACTACTGCAATGCCTTGGTGAATCACCTTCTCCTGCCCCACTGACAGCAGTGATTCATGGCCACTTGGGGGCTGATTTAGCAGGGAAAAAATCTTACTTCCCTAATATAAACAGCTCCTTATGTGGTTAATGCTTCTTTCTAAATTAATCATTAGATTAAAAGTATGACCGAGTGGGTTTTTTCCTTGGAAGGGGGTCCCTCCAAGAGAATGCATATCCTTTGTTCCCTTTCCTGTTTAGCAACAGAGCAATCAGGTGCTCAGGGCTCAGCAAGAGCCTGAGATTGCACACAACCTGTCTGGCTGCTCCTTAGGCAAGAACCACAGGATACATTTCAAATGGGTGAGCAGCCTGATGGTTTGCATGCTTTTATGTGACTGTGTCCCTTTGAAGCTCCCATGTACAAAAAGATTGGCCTGATAAGTGTTTTTCCTTTCTTTTCAGTACTGACTCCACCACCGTTTGCTGGTCAAGGAATGGCTTGCTGAAAATCCAAATTAAATCCTTTCTCCCCAGTCACATGAGCACCTGGTAACGCATGAGGAGATTGATCTTGAAAAGATGATCTTGAAAAGATGCAAAACATAATCAGACGAAAAAATAAATCATAAATTGCAATTGAAAGCTGAGTGGGAGAAATGGGTTGAATTGAAACCTGAGTGGGTTTCAAAGCTGCGGTGGAGAAACACAAAAGCAGCTCCACAGCTCAGTTTGCTGTTGGATTGGTCAGGTCTGGTTCACACCTCCCAGGAGGGCTCACAAGTTGAGGTACAGCTACAAGCCAACTCCAATTTGTATGTGGACACCAGGCTGAGATGGTGGGTTTGTTTGGGAATTCAAAGAGATGGGATACTGATATGGACAAGCAGCTTTGGTTCCTACTTCTGTGCACTCACTGCACTGGGCAACAGTTCTTTAGATCAAGAAATGAACCAAAGAAACAAAATAAACAAACAAACTCTCGATTATGTCCTTACAGCTGCTCAGAGGGGTTTAATAAGCAAGCAGGTTTGGGTCATGGTTCTCTGAAATCAAGTTTGCTCCCTACAAAACAGGTCCTAGCCTAGACCTCTGGATACTTCTCCTAGCAATGAACTTCAGTCTTATTACAAAAGGATGAATCACAGTCACAGGTTTCTGGGCAATAATTGCTGGGAAAATCTTAAGGCATGGATTTCAGTGGATTTGGTTCCAGGATTCCTTTGTGAACTTGTCTTGGTGAGTGCTGCACAGAGTAATTTGGGACAGACAAGGTGCCAGGCACCCAGAAGATACTCAAATATGGGAGTATCCATTCCCCTCCAAGGAGCCTGGTTTTCTTACCTGACTTAGATGCCCTAAAAAGCAAATTATGGGCCCACAGGGACTCCTGTAGCAGTCAGGAAAGTACAGCCCTGGAGTTGTGAGATAGAAAGGGACAAAGCTGCAGGGAAATGCATGTGACAGCTTCACCCTTCTCTCCAAGGTGGAGATCCAAAGTAGGTAATTCCATGAAGGAGAATCAAGCTCTAACAGGGTTAGGTTATTTTTGTTCACTGAAGCCAAGAAGAGGCAAATCTTCCTGAGAAATGCAACAGAGAGGGCAGATGTGGGAAAGGGGCTACTAGAACAGCAGCTTGAAATCAAAACATATCTGGGAGGAGTTCACCTGAACAACCACCCAAATTAAGGGAGCAGGGAAATGCCTGTTATCTGGGATGATAACTAGTCACAGGATCACATGCTGAAGCTCTCTGGGAAGATACATTTCGATGGAGCACTTCACTGGAAAGGATCACTCCTGCAAACTGCACCCACCTAAGTAAGCCCAGCCCAGCAAACAAGCAGCTGGGACAACCTGTCTGTGATTTTTGAGTGCAAAATACTTGAAACTGAAAACATGCAGCGTATATAACTCTACTGAGAATACAATTATTGCCAATGGCACAAGCACTTCAGATGTATAAATGACAAAGTATTACTGTTTAAAAACAACCCATGCCTGAATGGAGCTAGATCAAATATCAGGAGTGGTGACTTGCTTTCCCTTGGCTTCCGACCAAGAGCGAAGGAAGAAAAACAAATTAAGATCTTTGAGGGAGTATCAAAATATTTGCCAGTGAAGACCAAAACACCAATTTTCACATGCTCCTTTCCCTGAAAATATTGGGGCAGAGTTGTGTGCTCTGAAGGGAGTGACTATTTGCTTTAAAATACCTTGAAGAGGAAATACCTGATCTAATCTCTTCCATGTGGGAAGGGCAGCCCAGTGACAGAGCAGGGAAGACCTTCCTCCAGGCTCACTCTGAATCCACTTCCAGTCAGCCAGGCTATTTGGTCTAGACTTTAAATGGGGCTGGTCATTCACACCCACCACACCAGCACCCAGGATGTGGATTCACAAGCAGTTCACACTGGTGCAAGCTCGGGCTGCCAAAAAACATGTGGTTTCCCCTTCCCCCAGCCCATTCCCAGCCCTTCCTTGCCCTGGGAGCCCTGTGGCTGGTGGCTGGAGGCAGAGATATTGGGGTTTAACAGGGCTGTTTGCCTGGAGGCTCAGCACAGTGACCTGTGCTCTCCCCAGGGGGATTCAGCTCCACGAGCCACCTGAGCCAAACCTTCCCGCTCACAGATCTCCAGCTTCTGGGAGATTTGGCTCAGGCTGCATCCAAGACCTTGGGAACAACCTCTGTCTGAAAGGCACTGCGGGAACCAGGGCTGGAATCAGTGACATCCACACTGCAGCTGCAAACCAGGAACATCTTGATTTTAGCTACTTATTAACCTACATGTCATTAATTATCATTTAACGATGCACAGCTTTGTCTGTATTTCTTTCCTTGATTCCATCTGGAGTCAAACAACTAAGATTAAAGGTCTGTGTCAGTCTGATTAGGAATCACACTTAGGTTGAAAACAGCCCTGTTTTCCAGACTACAGACAAGATTGCTTTAATAGGAGCAGAGCTTCAGCTGCTGGAGGTGCTCTGCCTGGAAAAGCCACGGCCAAGGAGGGCTATAAGAGCAGGCTGGAAGGTCACAAGTGCTCTGCAGAGAGTGAACAGGATGCAGGGGAAGCCAGGAGCAGAAAATTATTTCAGAAAAGAGAATTCATGGGGGACAGGTCAACCCAACAGCCTTGGATGCATTCCTCGCACAGGAAGCTCAAATCTCTAATCTTCTGCCCTAAAGGAAAGTTCACCCCATATTCTCCCAGTTTCTTTCTTCTTTTCCTGGGCAGTTGGTAGTGGGGGAACAAGGTATTAGGCTGGATGCTGCTTTCATGGGCCTGGCCCAGTGTGGTCCTTGTACATGTTGAGGTGACATCCTCTATGCCACAAAACCATTCTGTGAAAAAGTTTCACACAACTTAAATACAAGTATCAGCTCTCTGGAGTTCAGCCATCCTATGGAGCATAATGGGACAGTATAACCTGTTATGAAATTCCCTGAGATAGTAAAAAAAATAATAATATCGACTGGAAAGACTGTCTAATTTTAGACTGGTTTCTCTGCACGCCCTGATCTAATTCCCACAAAACTCTTTGGTTTCATCTCCTGCATATTCTGCAAAATTTTTTTTTATGTAGGATTTTATTTTTTTTTTAAGGTTTGAGGATCCCAAATTCCTTCAGGCTACCTAGAGAGGCCTAAAAATAGTAATAAATCTGAAGAAAATTGGACAAAAGGGGATTTAACACGCCAAGGACGCAGCCTGGGGCTGGCGCTGAAGCCGGCGCAGTTTCCAAGTCAGTCGGGCAGGAAGTTTGATCCCTTTCTCCCTTCTCTGTTTCACAGCTTACACTGCACTGGACACAGTAAAAAATCCTTTGCTTTCCCTGTAGAGCTGTTGCTCCTTCTCAAAAGTCCTGTAAACAAACGGGAGTGCCCCATGGGAACACTGGAATTGAGCTTTCCAGAGGAAATCAAAAAGCTCGGAGAGGGACGAGCCATCCTCCTTGTGAGAGGGGACCACAGGGAAATGCTTTGGCCACTGTCCCCCTGGATTTTACAGCACACAGGGTCCTCACCATGCTCTAAAAATGCTTGTAAAACACCATCAGTCCCCCACAGACATGGAATGGAATAAGGAGGTGGCAAGACAGGCTTGGAAGTGGCACAAAACCATATCTCAGTGTTCCCATCCCCTAATTCAAGGAATCATTGAAGGGTTTGGGTTGGAAGAGACCTTAAGGACCATCCAGTTCCACTCCCTGCCATGGGCAGGGACACTTTCCACTAGACCAGGTTGCTCCAAACCCCATCCAACCAGGCCTGGAACACTTCCAGGGATGGGGCAGCCACAGCTTCTCTGGGCAAATTCCCTTCTTGAAACTTCAATTAGGGCTCCTAACAGCAGGGAAACAGTGGGTTACATTTGTCCCTGAACATCTATCAGGGGGAGCAGGAGGAGGAGGAGGAAGTCTCCTGCAGGCAGATGTTTAGCTACAAACAGGACACAACAGGGCCATTTCACAAAATCTGGATCCCAACAAACAGGCTGTAGGATCCTGGGGATCTCACAGCCCACAGACAGAACAAGCTGTATCCAAACGGTGCTTGTGTCCCTTCAAGCAAAAATGGGTGAAAATGTCAGCCAATTAAACCCTTTCCACCTACATCACATCAGCTCCAAAAGCCCAACATGATCCCAGCAGAGCTCTCCGGGAAGTCTCGCTCAGCAGATCCGAATCCTTAATGTTAAAATGTTGGGAAGCAGAGCTGCTGCGTGGGTGCCCCAGAGCCACCCTGGGAGCACTAATCGCTTGTGCACATTGAATGTAATTATCTCTCCATAAAGCTCTCCTCAATTAGTGGAGAGCGACTCCCACCATTCAATTTAAGGTTTAAATTTGGAAGGGAGAGATTTTCTGCTGTGTTTTGGGGTGGGTTTTTTTTCCCCTTTTAATGTAAGCCACGTACTTGCAAAGAACCCGTGGATAAGGCATTAGAACAAAACATGTACAGCCATGATTCTGGCACCTTGTTTCTGTGACACGTTCCAGGATGAATTTTTCCAGTGGTCAGCACAGCACAAAAAATACAGCTACTCACAACTTCTAGTGAATTTAACATATGGAAACCATGGTGATGTACAGAACTAGACTAGTCAAAAGACACCTACAAGTGACCACCAGGATCTTCCAGGGCAGCTGAGACTAAAAAACTGGGCAAATATCCAAGCTACGACTTTCCAAAAACTGAAAAAACACCCCCCTGGCTGACACAACCCCAAATTCTTGTGAGGACTGGCAACAGGGGTCTGGGCAGAAACCTCACCCCTGGCTTTGAGGCTCCATGAGGTGACTCTGAACAAGGGAGCTACTTCTGCACTGTAACACCACAGAGGAGTGACAGGTCACTGGCCCAGAGGCCAAGAGGGAAAACTGTGTCCAACACCACATTACACTTGGCCCTCAGTCACCTTTGTGTGGTGCCCCTGTGGCCCTAAGATGTAACTCCTATTCTGTGGCATTGGGATGGGGGAGGCAGTTCAAAAGGCTGGTAAAAACACGAAGTTTTTGCCTCAGTCCACTGAGCTGTTTTTGTAGCATGAACTGCTCCACAGCCTGACGACACACATACAGGCTCTGGGGCACTGCTCAGAGTGGTCAGCGAGAGTGTGAAGCTCGTGTAGAAAGTGTTGAAACTCTGGGAGGGCAGAGAGAGATAAAAGGTGCCAACACAGTGCCAAGGAGCACGGTAACAGCAAAGCAGCAAGGCCTTCAGCTCTGCACCTCAGCTCCCACCACCATCACTCTCCACACGTGGGTGATGAGTAAAGAGGAGGAAAATGCTGAGACACTGTTGGACTGGGGACCTGGCACAGACACAGCTTGGTCACTTCCCTCCAAAGCCACCTCATCAGGTTCACCAAGGAACTACTCCTCTCACTTTGTGTGCAAATTTGGACTTCCTTTTCGCTCTATCAAACACATAATGACAGTCATTTCCCTAAGCTTGCTAAAGGGAGGCTTGGGCTAACATGACTTCACTGCTGACAAGAATCTTATACTTACTGGATGCTGCTGGGATTAAAGACTTGGGAGGAGGAATTTTGACCTTTCCAAAGCTTTAATTCTGTTGAATTTATCCGTGGTAATAATCACTGCTGAGACTCCTTATAGCCACTGTCTGCAGTCTCAGGAGAGATACATCGAGTGAAACCAGACCCACAAAATTATTTCCCTGGGCATGGCTGAGGCCTCACAAAACACTACTTAAATTCATAACTTTCACTACCTGCCTCAAAGGAATCTTCTGAATGCCAGGACAGGCACCAAGAAGACGAAAAACAAATGCTTTCCTGTTCACCACCAACACTCCTTTTTTTGAAAGCAGGCTAGAGGCAGCAGTTGTACCTAACAATCTCCACAAAAGCTGTTACCTCCAAGGCTGCCAAGTAACATCATTTTTTTTTTGTTGCTTGTTGTTGTTGTCTTGGTTTTTATCCTGCTGGTGCACCAAGGGGTTTTACCTCCAAAAACCAAGAGCTGATTTTGAAGCACAAAGCTGCTGTTGTGGGATGCTGCAGCACCTGTCCCAGCATGTCATTTTTGTATTTGGAAGCAGAGCATCTCCAAAGGTCAAGTACAGCCAGGAAGTCACCCAGTGACCCCATCCCAGCAGCTTCCACGAGTCAGTGCCAGCCAAGGTGGGGGCACAGGCTCCTCTCTCCTGGTATCTCCTTTCTCTCCCTCTCTGCCGTTGATCTGCCAGCAGAACCACTGTTTGTGGTGCTTTGTAACTGCACCAGGCCAAGAAAAGCAGGGCAACTAAGAGTAAAATCCCAACAGCAGCCACCACATCGCAGGAGTGGTGTTTGGAGGGGCACCCGACAGCAAAGCTCCTCTTGGCTCTGTGCTGTCTGTTGGAAGGATGAGGGCACAACGTCCTCCCTGGCTCAGAGAAGCAGCATCTTCTCCCTTCATCTCCATCCCCCACCATTTCTCAGTTTCCAGCAGCCCCTGTGCAGGGACAGCACTGCTGCGGGGGGACGTTTTGCACAGATGTGAATGTCAGCTAACTGCAAGAGTGAAATTTCAGCCCAGCCAGTGTTTACTACAGAGAGGAGGGGAAACACTCACGGGTTTCTTTGCCTCTAGCCACGAGTGCTCTCAGGGTGCAGGCAGGGGAGGGTGACAGGGCAGGGAGGGCAGACAGGGGGGACACAACATGCACAAGCTCCGCAGTGGAGTGATGCAATTTGGCAGCTACCCTGGGAAAAAAAGGCATTGTCAGCACTGCAAAGCATGCAGGAAATTCTTTAGCTGGCAAATGCAGATTTATCTTTTCCAGAGGCAGCAGAGAGTGGAAAAGGCCCAAGGAGAGCTGCAAATAAGGAAGGAAGCAGTGATGGGATCAAGACAGCTCTGGAGATCAGCTAGTTCAGCTCTGTCCTGGAAACACCCCTCTTCTTGGAAAAGGGGTGTTGAAGGAAAACAGAGCCTGGGAGAACCTGGAAAACCTTCTATCTACAGACCCAGCTCAGCAAATGCCACATCATAGGAGGAAAGTGTCTTACCTGAGTGGTTTTGGCCCTCCTGCCCTGCATGCTGCTGCTGTGGCTGATCTGGGGGTTGGTGGCCCCTTCGGAGAGGCAGTGTGACTTCCTGCAGGGCAGCGTGTTGTAGTTGCTGTAGGAAGAAGGCGCATCCTCGGCGGTGACCGAGGCCATCTTATGGCTCCCGATATCCGGGATGTCGGACACCAGGTTCCGGCAGTACCCTCCGAAGGCGTTCCGCGGGCCCCCGTTCATGGCGGCGCCCGGGGTTTTGGGGGAATACAAGTCACTCATGGAGTTGGCACGTTGGCAGGCCACCAGGGGCTGGGGGCTGCCCCCGGCCTCCGTGCCCGGGGCGGCCTCGGCGTCCTTCTCCTCGGCCAAGCCCAGGATCTCCTCGTTGCTCGTCAAGTGCTCCTGGCTGAGGTCGGAGAGCGAGAACTCCAGGCTGTCCTCGCGCCAGATGTCGGCGGACTTGGAGCGCTTCTTCTTGAAGCTGGCCGCGTCCATGAAGCCGGTCCCGTTGGCCGCGTAGCGGTGTCCCCGGCCGTCGCCCTCCGCCAGGAAGGGCGGTTCGTCGCCGTAGAGCCTGCTCTCCTCCGAGCCGGGCATGCTCTGCACCGAGGCGGCCGTGAGGACGGTGCTGCTGTCCACGCTGGGCGTCACCGACGAGTCGGTGTGGTAGGACACGGGTCGCAGGCCCATGTCCACGCGGTCCACCCACATGGGGCTCCCAAAGTCCTCCAGGTTGGCCTCGGGGGCGAAGGGCTCCAGGCCGTTCTCCGCCAGGGACTGGGGGATGCTGGGCGTGCTGCTGGAGCGGGTGCTCACCTCCGAGTTGCGGTGGATGATTTTGCCGGAGGAGGCGTGGCGGGAGCGGCGGGAGGCTTTGTTGGAGAGGCGCAGGGAGCGGGAGGTGTGCTTGCGGCCCAGGCTGGTGTGCTTGTCCCCGTAGAAGGCGTGCTCCACGCTCTGGCTCTCCGCGTTCCCCATGGCGTCACAGTCTGCGAGGGGAGAGAGCGGCACCGTTACACGCGCGGGAAGGAGACACATAGAAACACTCACGACACCAAAACCAGCCTTTTTCTTCTTAATTACTGAACCCGTCCCAAACCCTGCACCACAGAGTCCACCGGGTCTCACAGGACCCGCTGTAACTACAGCAGCTAATCCCACAGAATTAATTAAGCGGCTGTACCAGCAAACTTAGAAATACAACTCAGTTAAATGAGAACGTAGGAAACAGCCCTGCTGGTGTAAATGAAGAGTGCGGAATTCTAGAGGGAAGGATCGAGCCTTGAAGCCTGGTGTGAACTGGAACCAGCTTAGCACCAAAGTGCAATCTCAGCTCTGCACACATTCACTCGACTCCCAGCGTCGGCTTTGTCATTCCAGCCAACAAACTCAAAAAAATCAACAGCTCTTGCTTATCTGCATGTAACAAGATGCCAAAAAGTAGAGGGATGTACACCTTTATCTGAGATTTCACTTTCTTTTTTGGCTAGGAACGGCAAGCAAAAGCACCAAAGAGCAAACTACAAATCCCACCATTTGGCAGCGAGCTAATGACAGGTTTGATTTCTGGAACAAAAAAACAGTGCAACATTAAGCAGGTACAGAAAGCCCCACACAAGAAAGCCATATTATGAAAAATAAATTAGCATGAGTGACTCAGACTATACAAAAATAACCTTTCCTTCCCACTCCCTCTGAAGCAGATAGCTAGATCCAAGTGCTTTGATCTGAGCTGGAATGCAGGGACTGGGTTTCTGTCCCCATCCCCATCCTCCTGCATTATTCACCCGTGCACATCCCGCCGTGAAACAGGTTTCCCATCCAGAAGGTGGGAGTGATGATCTGGTTCAAGCTTTGGAAAACACTTTGAGGTCTGTGATCTCACTCAACAAATGTCAGAAATATTTTATCAGTAGTATTGGGTCCTTCTGGCCAAAGGGCAAGAAGAAGAATAAGGAAAGTAAATGTTAAAGTTCACAGCCATTCAAAATTAAACAGGAGATCCCGAATTACACATGAGACAATTATACAGAGATAAATAGTCCATCAATCTTGAACAGAAATTCCAAGGCAAAACATCTTTGTTTTGAGGTATTTCCACTGGTCTTGGCTGAAGAGAAAAAAGCTGCCCCAAGAGTAAAACAGTGGAGTTTTTAATTTCTTGGGGCATTTTCCTCTCCTTTGCCAGGATGCCCTGATGGGTTCTGAGCCACATGCTGGCAGAATGAATGTGACCGTGCATTTTCCCTCTAAATATCTAAATACACACCATTGCTGCTGCACAGCACTGAATTAGCCCTACAAAAATTCCATGGAAAGTGAGGAATCAACAGCATTAAACACAGGGACAGCATTTCTGCCCTAGAGGTGTACAGCAGGACTGAACTCTGCAGTGACACTTCTGACTACAGAGGACTCTGCTTCTGCTCCTCTAACCAGGGAAATGGGTCATGGCTGAGGCTAAAAGTCTGTTCAGTGCTGGAGCAACAGACACCTCCACAAATATCTGGACATTTCTGTATCTAAAATAAATAAAATCTCATTTGAAATAAACTCCACCAGGAAATTCCCCATGTCTACTGAAATGAATGGCAGAACTCCCTTTGGCTGCCAGGACTTGGTTATCATGCATTGTTTAGGAAAATAAATGCACTGAAGAAAGGGAAAGTTTAAAAAGAAAAGAGCATTATCAACCCCTAAACATGGTTTATCCTTTAAAAGCTACAGCCCTTCGATACAGGTCAGACTGAAACAAAAACTCAGCCAGCTCTTGCTTCTAGAACACTTCAAAGCACAAAACTTGTATTTTTTCTTCCACAGATATCTAAAACCAGGCCTCAACACTCCCCGTGTTGCAAAAGGAACCCTTGGGGGAATGCTTCCAGCTGCCTCGGTTCTGAGCTCCCTGCTAACCACGCTTCCAGCCAGCAGGATTTCCACACAGCCTGGCAGAGCCTGCAGCCATTCATCCCCCGTCTCCAGCCACACCATCACTTCTCTACCTACGGAGAAAACGCAGTTTTTTAAGTCCTCTTGAAACCCGGAGAGATTGGAGAGTGACTCTTTACCTTCCAAACCAGAGCTGCGGAAGGGCAGGAGCATCCCCCGGCTGATGGAAGCGGCTCCGGAAAGCTGCCCTGTGCCACGACCCTGGCACAGCCTCCATCCAAAACAGGTAAGACCTCACCCAGCCAAAAAGCAACAGAACCACAAATGACCAGCAAAGAAAGGAACAGCAGCTCGGGAACCCCTGCAGACAGCAGCAGGAATGTTTAGGGAGTGATTTCACACAATGAGAAGCACCTGCTAAGTAACTGCGAGAAGTGTCAGACTTCAAAGTAAAGAGCTGTCCCTTTTTAATTCCTGGGATTGGCACTTTGGGTGGATCTGTCCTGAGATAAACCCAGACTTCACTCCTGCCCGAATCCCACTGACTTCCCTGGTATTACACTGCAGGTTTGTAGGAATGCTGGGCGGTGGGTGGGTGCCAGAGGGCTGCAGGCAGAGGTGATGCACTGATCCAGCTGCAGCAATACAAGACAGTGCCATCCCCGAGGTTTGTCACCATCCCCTGGCAGAGCCCACCTGTCCTGGGAGATGCAGGACACACCCTGGGTAGGGACAGTCAACCCCATCAGGTCAAGCTGAGAGGGACTGTTTGTGGGGTCCTCTGAAAGGGGCCCCCACTCTACTTTCTCACTCCCGTTTCTGCCTCCCCTCCACATTCTTGGCTGAGCATTTCCACCAGTTACCCTGAACCAACTCAAGTGCTCATGCAACAGAGTCCACTAAAACAGCAGAAAATAAAAAGAGGGTTTAAAAAAAAAAAGAGTTTATTAGTTAGTTTTTGCTGAGCTAATGAGCTGACCTGGCACGTGCCAGGGGCAACACAAGGGTGCCCATCTGGGGACACAGCAGGGAGAGGAAGGGGCAGCACAGTCAGAGGGGCCAGGGAAGAGGGGTGGCACCTCTGCAGTTTCTGGTAGCAGTGAGCTCTTAGGTGAGCCCAGGCAGATGTGGAAAGCCAGCCCTGAAACATGAATTGGCACTGGAGCAGATGCCGGAGTCCTCAGCTGGCAGGAGCTGGGCAGGGGAGGGGAGCCCCAGCCTCCCCCTCCCACCGGCCACAGCAGACACCCTGAGGCAAAAGCATCTTAAACTGCTCCAGCTACGACTGCCAGATGCTGCCTGTCTGTGGCTTAACTGCATTTAGCACACTCAGTGAAAAAAATCTGTATCAAATTAAGAAAATGAGTAATATTAATGGGAGCTGCACGCAAGTGCTGGGAGGACAAAGGCTCCCCTTGTTACCTCACCCACCAAACCCAGAGGTGACCATTAAAGACCTATCAAGGGTACCACCAGGATACAACATAAATCAAGTGTGACACATCTTGATGCTTTAAAACAGGTCTGTCGCTCTCAGCCGAGGGTTGGGACGTGTCAGAAATCTGCTGTGAATTACTCAGAGGCTCCCAGAGATCACACAGGCCATGGCTGAGAGCACGACTGCTTGGACACTTTTCAGCAGAAAATGTTGATTCATCAAAACCCAAACTTTTTGTGGGAATACGCTGCCTTTGACTAAGGGCTCCGAGAGGGAGGGGTTTGAAAACCAGAGCAGGGAGACAGACACGTCTCCTGGAAGAGGCACCAGCTCAGTGACTCAGTTGCTCACTGAAGGAGATTCAGATTTGTATCTGCAGCCCAAGTCAGACAAATGAGGGGTGGCAACTTGTTCCTCCACGTCCTCAAAGAGGAGGCCTGACCATCCAGCTATGGCTGTGCTGGGAAAGGGCTCTCTCTCCCAGAAAATCTGCTCCTTCCTGCTTCAGAGCAGGGGAAATGTCAAATTTGTGCAAGTCTTCAAGGGGCTGGGAAAGTCACCTTGAAGCCAGACTGCACATCAAGAGGGGTACAGGGGTTTGAGATGTGTTTTTTGAAAACCCAAACTTCAGATTGATACCAACATCGGGCTGTCAGCAGGGAGAACACAAATTCTGCAGGAAAGCTTTGGGAAAAGCTGTGTTCCCTGCACCAGGTACCCTAGGAAAGCATACTGACCTCTGGCTGAACTGCTGAGGTTTTGCTGGATGAGTCTTACATGGTTACACATAAAGACTATCACATTCCAAATGACCACTGATGATGGCCCCCTCAAAGAACACAATTTTCTTTAAAAACAGTCATTTTGCCTTCTCTTCCCTTACCCCCGATATTAAATATTTCTTAAAATAATTACAAAACCAGAACACTCGTTTCAATTAAACCCAAGTTACTAATTATTACACTTGCAAAAGGTTGGACCACCAGGTTCCAGAAGAATTTATCTGAAATATATTAAATTTCCAACCAAATTTGAAGCACCTCACAAGACAACAGATTGCAAATTCAAAATTAGATTCTAGTGGGAGGCCCTGGTGACAAATCTGTATTTTTCTCCTGGAGCAGAGCTCGAAGGCTGCGAGAACCAGAACAATGATCAAATCCACAGCGGGCAAGGAGCCTACAGAAATAAACTTCTGCTAAAATCTGCCAGCTAACAACAAAGATTTTTTTACTGAACTCACCAGAACCACACAGAAAAATGTACAACACTAATAACCAAGTGTGAACGCACACATTTTATTGTAATTAAAATGTGCTTTTTCAAGAGGGCAAGAGCGGGGCTGGAATTCCACAGAAAGCCTTTGAGTTTCTCGGAAACTCCAGCAGCATATTCCATTGTTTTCACATCAGAACCTTTTAAGCAGCCATTTCTTCTTTGTAAGCCGCTCTCACACATGTTAAAGCACGGGATGGACTCCAAAAAGGCCCTGCAGGCAAATCGAGTAAGAGGAGGAGAGAGGGAGGAAGGGATGTCACCAGGAGCCGCTTGATAGCCATTGTAACCACATTTTGCCCTCCCATGAACATCACACAGCACAGCAAACTCCTAAAGAAAAACACAGGGACACACATGTACCTTCCGAGGCAGTACCGGTGTCCAGCGCAACCTTCCCCCAGAGAGCTGTGGCATTTAGAGGTACAGAATTGCAAATGACACCAAAATGAGCAGTTACTGGGACTGCAGAAGCTGTCAGCACCTGCCACTCAGCGACTCCATTACTCCCTCGTCAGAGTCTATGACTACATGCCAAAAACCTGGGGAGAAAGAGGGGAGAAAAACAAATCAGACAAAGGGTCAGCAGGGAGGGCTGTACAGGAGGATCTTCTGCCAGGGCCTGTCACCATCACTTACCTAAGAAACACTGGGCAGTACAGCACGAGAATGCTGTGCTCAAATTCCAGTGATGAAGTCTGATGGTGGCAGAATAAATGAAAAACCCAGCCAGGCACCATCAGTCCCAACAACAGAACGTGGAGGGCTCCTCTTCCCACAGTCAAAATCCCCACAGACACCAACGTGCCCTTGCTGGGGATGGTCTGTCTCAGGCAGGGCTAGAAAACCTCAGGTACCAAAAACACACCTGGAGAGGCACTTTCCAATAAACCAGGACTGAACTGGCAGCAAAGGGGAGCCCGGGGAGGAACTGGGAGGCCTCCCAGGAGATTTCTCTGTGCAGACTGTCTAATTTACAGAAAGGGCGGTTTTCCAAGCAGGGATTTCATTAACATTTTTCAAGGGCGAATCAGACAATCAGGGCAGAGCATTTACATGTGTTTTGTGTGTGGTGAAAGGATTGTTGGGTTAATTGCACTGGCTAAGGCAGGGATAGGAGAGACCAGTCTGCGCTTATTTAGACCTAAGGACTTCTCTTAGGTTAGACACACTTGTGCACTCCTGTGGGTACCAAATTCCAGCCCTTTCTTGGCCTCATACCACTGCTGAGCTCCCTTGCAGGTGCCCCAGCTCCAGGCCTGGAGATACAAACTCACCAGAGGGCTGGTTGTGCTTCCCAATCCATCTCCCATCAACTCCCCCTTGTCCCAGCCAAGCACCAGCAGCAAAACACCAATTCAACACTGCACACAGAGTGGTGAGAGTTATAAACTTGTCCTAAAGTCCCAAGGAACGAAAACCTTGGGAGAGATTACTGATGCCCTTCGTGTCATTAGAGCTGCTTGGTGGGCAAAGGGGGATCCTCGCTCTTGGCTGGATTCTCAGAAGAGATGAGAGTCACTGGCACCTTTTTAAACTAAAAATATTCTCATTTTCTTTCTCCTGCACATTCTCCTCTTTGCTCCCCACCTCCCTCTCTTCCCCCAAGCTGTTGGTTGAGATCTGAAAAGCAGTTCATGAATTGCTCAGGAGCTGGCAGAAATTAATAAAATGAAGCTCATTTATATTGAAATGGACTCATTACCATGCCAGCTGCCAATAATTTGCAGGAGGGGAATCTTGCTGACAAACAAGGTCCTACAGGCAAGAGGCTCCCCACCTGCATCCACCACATGGAGAGCAACCCTGCCATGAGCACTCCTCACCTCCAAAAAAAAAAAAGGAATTGTGACCACCTTTGTTCAGATCCAACTGCTACTGCCCCAGAAAACTTGACCAAAAGAAGAACAAGACAGATTTTATCAGATTTTCCATCCTGAAGCAGCTTTTGAGGAGTTTTTTCTATGCAAACTCTGGTCACTTCCCACACCACCTGTGCTCCTTCAGCAAAAATCCTTCTCTCCTTGCAGTCCTTTGTTAAAAAGTGGATGTTTACAGCTGGATGCTGCATTATCCAAATCCTTGCTCCCCTCCGGGTACACTTGAAGGGCTTGGCAACACCCTCTGCCACAAGCAGATGAGTACCAAGCACACACAGCTCCTCCAGAAGAGAAGGCTTTCTGTGGACCCTTTCCTGAAAAGTTTTGCTCCTATCAACTTTTATGACTCAGACAGTCTTTCCTGAATGAAAACAGGTCATGCTTTTCAAGAAGAACATCAGTTTTTGATTTTCCTCTTTGTCTGATATGCGCTGGATGGGTCCTTGTTCTGTTGCTTCCCAGTTCACTCCAACAGCCCAGGCTCTGCTGCAGCAGAAATTCTGGAGCTCTGAAGCAGCCTCAGACAAGGCCTTCTCTCCAACAAGGCCTTGGCAAACAGGGATGGCTGTGCTCCTCCACCAGCAGGAAGGGCTGAAGCAAACACAGCCCCATGGCTTCCTTCCCAGCACACAGCCCTGGACACATCTGCTCTGCCAGAGGAGCCTGGCCGAGGGAGAGGCTGACCAGTAAAGCACCAGGAACTGTTCTCAGGGGAGATGGACAGTTGGAAACACTCACACGTGGAACAACAACTCATCTCATTAAAAAAAAACAAACAATCAAATAAAGATTTACAAACTTCCATGCTCAAGACAAAATATTCCATCTTAAACACACACACGTACATCCATGGTGTGTGTTTGCCAACGTTACACACAGCAGTGCAAGCTCCTCATGCCCTTTGAAGGTCTGGAAGCAGCACAGCTGTATTTATTCCACAGCCACAAAAACAGCGCCTTGGAAAACCAGGCCAAGGAGTTCCCACAGGGCTCATCGCCCAGCAACTGAAGTCAATCCCAGCCCAGGGAGCGCGGAGCAAACCACCAGGGGCGGATTAAATGCACAGTAAGGAAGCAGAAAATATTAAAGGAGCGCCTTGTTACTCGCATCTGCTACCTGTGATTCCAGGGACAGCAAAGAGAGCCCGGACTGTCACGTGCTGGGGGCAGTTTGCGATGCCAAGAGGGCAGCAAAAAAATCCAGCACACCTTTTGTTCGTGGACGTTCAACAAGAACATCAACAGATGAAAAATATGGAAGCTGTAGTTTTCTAAAAGCCTCCTTTTCAAAGCAAAGCCTTTCCTTTCCAGTAAGAAAAAATTCAGTGTGGAGGTACATCCTCTTGCCCAGTGAACGGGAAAAGCTGGTGAGAAGGACGACAGCTCACTTTCTAGTCTTACTTTTTCATTTTATGATGCATCATTTCTGTCAGATTCCAAATGCAACTGCAGATGTGAGATCAGCTGGCCATTAAGCACATTTTCATCCCGTAGTAACTCTACCATAACCCATCAGGATGCACATACAGAGACAGAAAGCAGCAGTCATTCCATACAGAAGCTACTTACTATTCATCAGTGGCTCTGGGCTGTATTCCCCACCCACACTCCCAGTCCCACGCCATTGTAACTCCAGCGTTCGATCCCATCTCCTGAAATGGAGAGTCAGGTCCTTTATTTGTAACTGGAGGCCACATTTTGTTGGCCTTTATTACCTCTAGTTAATATGAATGGCTGCTGAAATCAATCTGTCCCATCACCTCCCCTGAGACAAAGGTAAATGCTCCCGAGTGCTCCAGGGTTCTGGTGGCCTGACAGCCCTGGCTCTCCCCATCCCACACCCCTGGGCTGCCCTTCACAAAATAAAACCCACAAGAAATGGATCATGGAATATCCTGAGCTGGAAGGAACCCACAAGGACCATCCAGTCCAACTCCTGGCCCTGCCCAGGACACCCCAACAATCCCACCCTGTCCCTGAGGGCGTTGTCCAAACGCTCCTTGAGCTCTGTCAGCCTTGGGGCCGCTGAACCTACGTATGACACTGAGCTCCAAGACCAACTTTAGTGGATTGCAGAAGCTGGTTGACTCTTAAACCAGTGAAAATAAATGACAAACACGCTCCTCTTCGTGTTTTCTTTCTACGCCACATAAAATGTCATTTTCGTTCGTGAGAAAAATCTGTTTTAAACCAACCACGGCTTATGCTACCTGTTGAGGAGAATGGCTGCTCCTGAGACCAGAGTCTGATGACAATGACCATCCAGACAAGGCTGGGGGGACCATCTGCACACCCCCAAGAATTGGCCAGCAGAGCTGGAATTGCAAAACCTCTTTGCAAGCATCTCACTAACACGCAACCTCCGTGTCTGTCACGGCCGGGAGAACAATGCTGGTGATTGCTCCAGATGAAGAGGAGGGGAAAGAAAAATAAACCCACATTCCCTTTGTGAAGAACTCCTAAAGGGAAGGTGTGGGAAGCCTTGCTCTCCTCCAGCTGGAGCACCACCCCGGTGAGAATTTCCAAGGGAGGGAAGAAAAGGCAAAACGAGAGGGAGGGAGGAAGGTTTGTCAAGAGACCTAAAACCTCCATGTAGCCAAAAATCAACCATCCCCAAATCCCAGCTAAAAGAAACAAAACCAGGAGCACGGCACTGACAGAGCACTGAGGGGGCCTTGGTAATAAATTAATGGAAGAGCAGAGCAGGTAGCCCAAGGGAAAGCCCCCTCTCCAGGGTTTCTATATTTATACAAGGGGATGTGAATAATTGGCACTGTTGTGGGATTGTTTGTTTTCTAATCATTTTTACAAGTACCTGAGCATGTTTTAACTCTTTCTCCTTCCCCTGCCTTTCATTTTTAATGGTGGGAAAATCCCCCTTTCTTCCCTAAGGGAAATCTGCAAGGCTTTACACGTTTACAGCAAAGGGCAGAGAAGGGGAAGGATTCTAATTTCAGATCATCAGACATAAGCAAATCTATGGGAAGCCACGAGGGCAACTCCCTGGAGCCTGTGGGGCAGACAAAGCCCAGCCACGAGGGAGCTGCAGGGAAGAAGGAGCCCATTTGGCCTCCATGGAGGACCAGAAGGAGAGAGGTGGCTACAAAGACTGCATGTGCATTTATATGTTGCTTAAAAAAATAAAAATGATTCCCCAAATGCAGCTGAAATAAAAAATAAGGTGCGGTTTGTTTATTTACCTTTAGCTTCTACGTTATTGTTATTACACTTTGCTTCAAAAGGACTTTCTGGTTGTGCCAAAAGGAGCTGGAAAACTGCTGATACGCAGCAAGGACAGCACTTGCCAAATGCACTAAAAGGAACTCAGGAACTCTAGTGAGGAGGAACAAGAAAATGCTCAGACCAGGAGACAGAGCTCCAGATGGATCCATGAGAGCACTCACTGCACAGCCAAGGATGGGCAGCTGGAGGAGGGAGAAGCAGAGCAGGACATGGCAGACCCTGCATGCACAGAAGAACCACCCAGCACCACAGACTCCAGCAATTAAAACTGCAACCCTTGGCTTGAGTGACCCAGGAGCTGCTGAGATGGGATGTGAAGGATTAAAACGTTGTGGAAAAAAACCTGAGGACAATAATTGGGGTAGGGGGAATTGGAGAGGAAATGTTTGGTGTATATCCTCCTTTAAGCACTGAGGTAAGTAATCTGATTTTCAAGCAATGCCAAAGACCTCACACAGATCATTAAGATGGTGCCTGAGATATGAAGTATCTAATTTTAGATCCCCTGACTTAAGTGTTGGGGAGGAATTCCACAGGTCTACGGAAAAGGAAAAGCCGGTGTCAAATAAAACTCAGGCAAATACACAACCACAGCAGCTCTCACATTTGGGTCATACTCTCTCAGAGGGAGCACGAGGAACCTCACTGAGTACCAAAGCAGTACAAAACACCTCAATTATTGCTACAGAATTAGTAGGAAGGATCTCAAAGCAACAACTTCCGTGCTGGGGCCACAAGGGAGGCATAATAAGCAAAAGTATTGAAGCAAAGGATGTCCTTTTAAGATTACGGCATACCTGGCAGAAGTTTTGGCACAGTATCTCTCTCTGTGAGCTCCTGCTTTAAAGTCAGTACCTCCCAGACTCAGCCTTCACTGAAATTGTTTGCCAGGCTGTGCTGGGCCAGAACAGAGAGACCGGCAGCTGCAGCACTGCAGGGCAGGGCTGGATTCCTGCCTGGCAGCCTGGGCAAGCCAGGGAGACTCCCCACAGCTCTGCCAAGTATGAATACAGAGCTCTCATCAACTGCAGGAAGGCCCAGGATGGCCATATCCCCAACTGAACGGGGACTCCAAGGAGGAAAGCTGTGTTTAGCCAGCAGAAAGCACGCACTGAACATCCTGCACTTCCCAAAAATAAGAGAGTTTACTGCCTGATGTGCCAGGGACACCATGGAGGGGTCGCTCTAGTGGGACATGGACAAGGGAAGATGCTTGGGACAGCCATTCACCCAGGCCCAACACCAGGACTAGCCACAGGGCTACCAGCCCCAGCTGCATCGAGCGCCTGCCGGGGAGGGTGGGAGAAACAAAGAGGAGCCTGAGGTGAAGGGGCAGCCAAGCTTCACGAAACCCAACACTGGGGTTCTCAACTCCTGTTTATCCAGAGCCTGGGAGGACGCAGATGAGCCCAAATGGTGCTGTTTTCCCCTGGTGGGACGATATGAGCCCCAGCAGAGCTGGTTCCTCAGCCCGGCGTTACCACCGTGTGACCCCGTTTCCCCAGCACGCAGGAAAGAAGGAAACATTCGTGTTTTCATTAATGCAAAGCTTGGTCTGGTCTGCACCAGCTTGGCTCTGCCAAAGTTAAATTAAGCATTCAGATTTTATCCTGCACGTCCTGACAGAACCCGATCGCGACGTATCCACACCGAGGTTCAGCTCATCTGGGCCGACCGGTTTCACTCCCAACTCGTCCATCCCAGCTCCTGATACGGCTCCTGCCCAGAGCTCTTCCCCTTGGGAGCAGCACACACCACCACAGCCACCCACTGGGTGTTGCTTCTTCAGGACAAAACCCACGAGGGATGGGAATTCCAGGAGAAGACGCCCTTGGGGCCTCAGGGATGAGCCCCCACCCCGGGAAGAGGCGGGCAGGGAGCAGAGCCCGACCGTGGAGAGGGAAAAAGGATGGATCAGCAAATGGTTTGGAGAGGAAGAGCCGGAATTACCAAGTCAGGCTGAGGCAGTGGTGATGGAAAGCTGACACCCATGAGCTCTGAACATGGCCTCCAAATAAAATGCCTGCTTTTCCAGTGGAGGCAGAGGGGAGTAAGGCATATGAACCACCACATCTGAGGCATCAGGAACAAAATTTGGAGAGTTTGAAACGTGCCACTCGGCAGCAGTTTCCCCTCTGCATCCCAAAGCTATGAGAGAAGCAGTGCAAGCAACCACAGGGATAGGGACAGGAATTTTTATATTAAAACCTGATCAGGATCCTGCCTGGGACTGGAGAACAAGTGATCCCAGCAGTGACATAGCCATCTGGCCATTTTCCAGGGGAGGAAAGGGCAGGATACAGCTTCCCAGGAAACTACTAGTGGAGCTGAAGATGACAAAAAACTGGCACAGGAATTATGATCTGCATAAGGAAACTTTGCACAGAGGTTGTGCTGAAAGGAGAATTATATGGCTCAAGGGACCAAGGTTTTTAATGTTTTTAATGACGACAAGTAAAAATGAAATGTGCCAGTGACTTGTGCTGATGACACAAAGCTGGAAAGAGTCACAGCACAGACCTTTTGTCTCATATTGATCCCAGGGGACCACAAGCGGTGATAGAAGTCACAAGAAAAGCAAATGTAGCTAAAATATGCACCAAGCAAGACTGGCCCAGCAGGAAACAAGAGCAAATGATGCTGCAGAAGACATTGACCTCATCTGAAATAACATGTGCAACCCTCATCATCCATGGCCAAGGTTAATACAGGCCAGACTACCTTCAGGAGAAGCAGAGATTCTCAGTCCAAGAGGAGTCAGGAACAAGAAAGCTGTTGTCAAATGGGACACAAGCAGAGAGGCAGCTTTGTCAAGCCCCGTGGATCCAGCTGGCTTGTTCAGGAGGAGAACATTGCCCCGGATTCTATGAACTGACCAGCTCGGTGACATCCATGGATCACAGCTGCACCCAGGGAGAGAGCTCATCCCTCCAAAACTCAAGCTGCTCCTGAGCAGGATGAAAAAAGCAACGAGTTGATGCTGCTGGACTAATCCTGCCCAGTCTGGCAGCGCAGTAGTTGGTTCAAGTTCTCCTCTGGCTTTGCAATCTGTGCTCAATAACAGGGAAATGTTGCTGGCACACAGAAGCTGCCTGTGATTAGTGCACAGCCAGCACTGCCAGGTGACCAGCTGAGGGGCTTGTACCTGTGAGCTCCCAACATCCTGCAGGTTCTGCCAAAAACAGCTTCAGTTTTATTCTGCTTCTGAAAATGACTCGAAAGGTATTGCCAGAGAAGCAGCAAGGAGAGATGTTCCAAATCCTAGGAGGGAATTTTCCAGCACCAGGCTCTCACTTTCTTTTAGCGCCTCAGTATTTGAAAAGCGTAAGCGACTAATTACAACACAAACTGAGGACAACTGTTCCAGGAACATCTGATAATGCAGTAACTCAAAAAAAAAAAGCCCCCTGTAAAGGTGCCTCCCCCAGGAGAGGTAGAAAATGGAGATTTTAGGCTCACCAGACAGAGGACTTTGATCTGGACCTGCCTGGCTTTAAAGGAGTGACATCCCTCTTGGGTGCAGGATGGAAAGCAGCACGTGGGTGCACGTACATGTACAGGGGTGAGGGTGGGGAAGCCACTGTTTCTCTGTTTTATTAGTCTACCTGGAGAATTACATTTTCAGCAGGAAAAATCAAGTTTTCAGCTGAAAACACTGAGTGAGTTTAAGTGAAATCCGTAGTTGCAGTGATTGCTCAGCACCTCAGATCCCACCATGTATCTGCCTCTGACAACGCAGTGTCACTTGACTGAGGCCCTCTGCAGCTTATAACCAGCTCCAGAGCTTCTCAGCTGTCCCAAACTCCCAAACCACTTCTCAGTGAATAAACCATTCACCAGTAAAGGAAAACTGATTGCCCAGTTACTGGAATGTCACCCAGTAGAGCAATTCATCAGAGGGAGCGCTACAGGTGCTGCCTGGCTGAAGCACAAACAGAGTGTTGATGGAAACCAGCTCTGGTTCAATGCCTCTTTTTTTGGAAAAGAAGGTCACCAATAAAACATTCTGCCTTAATATTTATAAGAATATTTTATATTGTAAGAATTTTACACTACAAGCATATTTTCTTACCTGCAGCAGTTACAGCCGGGTATAGTCACATTAACAAAACGTTACGCGGTGCTGAAGTATGATTTAAAGTGGATTTTTTTTAGGCATTCTGAAGTATGCATCCGAAATGCAAACTTCTCATAAAACAACAGCTCTGCCTCCTCCAAATGCCAGGCTGGTGAAATATCAGCCACACCATCAAACAAAGACACAGTAAATGTACGAAGCACTCGATATTTTCAGCAGCAGTAAGTGCCGTTCCATCATTTGGTACATGGCCCAGAATAGCCCTGAAAGAAAATAACCAGTTTCCTCTTCACATTTAAAGAGTAGTAGATGATTTTTAGTAGCTGAGAAAGCCACTGGTATTTTCTGTGGCATCATTCCCAGGCCAAATGAAAACAAACCTTGCAGTAGATGCTCACACAGTGTATTTGCAGACACACTGACCACAGTCACCTTGCCCAAGTGATTTATTCAACCCATTTGAGCTCTCAACAGCTCCTGAATTCACCTGAACAGCATCTGTCCCACAAACTGAGTGACCCACAAGCTGCAGGGATGCCCAGATTTTCCCAGTAACTTCCCAGCACTGTTTTTGTCCGTGTGCACACAGCCCCCACTATGTCACTGGCTGAAAGTAATTTTTACTCAAACAGGTGTTAAAAATAGCACCAGGGAGCCTGAATTTCAGTCCCCTTGAGAGACACATTTCCTCCCTCCCAAGCCAAAGCCACCAGGAGAGGAGACTCTCCTGTGCCTTCCACTCACTCCACCAGCAGCCACATCTCCACACTGATCCTACAGACCCAGGCCAGGAGCAGTAACTTCATTTCTGTAGCAAGTGGATGTAACTCAGAGACAAGGAAGACACTGCTGCAATTTTCAAGGGAAGCCCTTTAAAGAGAGAAGCAAAGCACACCTTTACAACTGAGCTAAAAAACGACTGTGATTCTGCCCTGCTGTACCTCTTTGCACCTCTTTTCAGAACACAATAACCTTTGTGCCAGTTCAGAGGGTTTTACCATTGAAGTTTTCAGATCTCTAGCACAGAGTCTGCCCTACAGGTGCTCTGGAGACCTCTGGATGTTTTGCCATCAAAGACAGTCTTGCCATCTTAAAAACATCACCTTATCTCACATCACTGATGGGCTGCACATCCCTTCAAGTCACCCATGAGTGAAATCAAAATATTTCAAATGCAAATCCCTCCTTCACTTGTTTTCTTGTTGTTTTTTTTTCCATCACTTTTCAGAGTTGGCATGCCTGTGTTAAAGGGTTGACATATACCTACATGAAAGAGTTGACACACCTACATGAAAAGAGGAGGAGGAGGTAAAAAACCCCAATAATTTGCGCTTTATAATTTACAGTTTTCAACCAACTCCTACAAAACCATTCTCAAGAAGTTATCCCCTCATTGAAGGAGGAAGGACAGCTCTGTGCAGTGCAGGATCTAAGCACAGCCTCAAAATTAAGGCCAGATCTACACTGCAAATATTTGCCAGCACAGCTGTAGCCACCAGTTTGATGGAACATGACCTCTGACCGTGCCTGCAGAGGCCACAGCAACAGTTACAGGAGCAAAACTGCAACATGACTTATAGTAACACTTATTTTTTTTTTATTACCATAGAAAATGAAGCTTAAGATAAGCTCTTCCAGCAGAAGCACCGCGGAAACACAAACACTCCCGGTTTCTGTGATCTGGAAGCGAGGGCTTCCCTCTGTGAGGCTGCACCAAGAGTGGGCAGAAGCCTCAGGTCTGTGAGGGGAAGAAGAGGTGTCTCCCTCCCTGCACAGTGCTGACACCATCCTTTTCTTCAAAAGGAACCTGTCAAGCGTTTGCATATCAGCCTCCCTCGGAACAAGCCGCCACATGAGCGATCCCGCCTGCAGAAATAACAGCTCCCCTGAACACCTTGCCCAAAAGCCACAGTGAAATCAGTGGAAAATTAATTCCACGGGCTTCGGATCAGGAGGAAGTAACGAGGTTTGAAGAGTCGCACACGGAGCCCAAAAAAAAGCTTAGCCTGGCGTTCCTGAACCACGGTGGGAAATCCTTCCTTGCCTCACCCACGAAGCTTTCGCACACCAAAGAGGAAAAGGCCACAAGGAGCAGAGAACAGAAGGAAAAAAATGTCAGAGAAAAAAAAGAGATGTTATTTCTATAGTTTCTCTACAAACCATTTCCTCAGCAGGCGTTTCCAGCAGCTCCCCTTTGGCCCACGGCCCCCTCACCAGCCAGGCTGAGCCTCAGGCACAGGATCCACGAGCCCCTCTCTCAGGGCTGTCCCACCTGGGTTTGGCTGCAGGGAAGGTTCTTTCTCCTCCTCCTTCCCTTCTCCCTGCTGTGGCCCAGGGGACCTGGCAGCTCCAGTGAGGAGAAGGAGGAGGAAGCAAAGGCAGTTCCCTGCTGCCGTCTCCCAGCACCACCCCAGCCCCATCCCAGGGCAGCAAATCTCCCTTTCCCCATTTGAAACAAAAAAAAAAAGTGTCCTTCAAAGGAAACTCACAATAAGTTTTGAAAACACCCTTTCTAACAACTTACCTATAATTTTTTGAAACATCTGAAACACCCCAGCAGCTACATGCAGGCAAAGTACCCAAAAAAGCAACCAAACACTCTCGTTCCTCTGCAAAAAGTGTTCATTGCTCCAAACTTCAGAGAGCCAAAGGAAGGCAGCACAGGCTGGAGAAAAACCATCCCTCCTGGTGCCATCTGTAAAGCTGTAATTAGCTACCACTATTTCTGTAACCTTATGTAGTGTAGCAAACAGAAAGTCCATTAACTGGGACATTTTTGTGGGATTTCTGTCGGTTTGATTGTTCTGGAGGTTCATGTTTATAAAAGATACAAAAACTTGACAGGCTTCCTTTGTTCTCAGTGTTTCACACAGAATCACCAACTTTCAGGGTTCAATTCAGGTTTAATTATTAGATTAATAATTATGTAAACAGGCAGTAAATCCCTTTTAAAGACAATAAAAACATTTGCAGAGCTAAACCAAGCTGAACACAAGAGCGACGCTCCTCCAAGCATCACCCGAAATCCCACTGCACCAATTAATATTGGGATATTGTTTAGCCTGCCCACTTACCAGCACAGCGGGTCACAAGGGAGGAGTAATTTAAACCAGCTGTGTCTGCAACGGCTTTGAAATGAAACAAATAAACTACGACAGTGATGGCTGGAAACACAGTTTGAGGCCAGTTTCTACCACCTCCATTCACCATGAGCTCGGCTCTACCCTGAGGATCCTGAGTGATCTCACTGGGCAGCAGGACAGGGGGAAGAAGGTGGCTCTAGGCACAGACCTCATTTCCTAGGATGGGGCGGTGGGGAGGGGAAAGGACCCCGTGCACCCCCAGCCTGGCCATTTAGGGGTCAACAAGCACCGAGCTGAGAGGTGGGCACAGGGATGTGGAGACCAGGGGTAGAAGAGAAGAGGCCCCTTGACCACCTCACCCCTCTCCATCTCCAAGCAGAGGGCTGTGAACACAAGGAGCCAGGCAACCGAGCTTTGGCACGTCCTACCTACGCCCAGCTGTGGGAAAGGAGGGAGGCACTCCATTATCACTTCTAGCACAGGTTTTAACATGCCTGAACGTATTCTCTGCCTCTTAAAAAAAAGCCCAAACAAGCCATGAAAAGGAATGTATAATCACTTTTGCAGGGCTCCTCTCTGCTCCAGCTTGCAGGCTCTGCCCCACCAGGTACTTTTCCCAGCGCAACGTGACTTGTGAAACATTTTTACACAATGGGCACCTCCAACTTTCCAAGGGAAACAACTTCCCCGGCCCCACCGGCAGAACAGGCCTTTGCTGAGGGCTCCCGTTCCAACTAGGAAACATGCCCCAGTGGAATCTGGACATGGAATTAAAAGAAACAAGTGTTTGTTTACACAGGAGATGCAGCAAACCCTGGCCAAAGGGGCATCTCAGGCTGCAGGGTGGTGGAAGCACACACACAACACGCTGTGACCGTCTTTAGAACCTACTGAAACGCCTCAAAAACCCACCTAGATGGCTGTGCCCAACACTGCAGCACGGAGGTGGGGAAAAGCCTTCCCAGGAATGGTTGAGTTGTGGGCAGGCAGGAAAGCTGTGCCAAGGCTCTGCCAGCTGAAGCAACCCCGTCTCTCAGAGCCATTCACAAAAGATGGTGCTTCATTTGAGGCACAAAATATTGAGAGGGGAAAAAAAACAAACTGTGAGGCAGATAAGGAGATCTGGAATATCAGAATCATGGAATCCTGGAATTGGGCTGGAAGGGACCTTAAAGCTCATCCCCCTGCCATGGGCAGGGACACCTTCCACTAGCCCAGGTTGCTCCAAGCCCCGTCCAACCTGGCCTTGGACACTTCCAGGGATGGGGCAGCCACAGGGAGGGGAAAGGAAAGGGATTGCACATAATCTTCCTAATGAGCAAAAGCACTGAGAAAGCTCTGGGAAGGTTTAGTGTGAGGGTGTGTCCCTGCTCACAGGGGCTCAGCAGGGGTAATAACCTGCTCTTCTCACAAAGACACACGTAAATACACAATTTTGGGGCACAGGGCCCACTTTGTGAGTTTGTGCTCAATAGTTCCACTTCAATATTCCTCCTTAAGGCCTGACTTCCAAGTGTGTTCTGAAAAGGAAATGAGTCCTAGACTTGTTTGAACAAGTGGGCAACACCTGCTCCAGCACTTTTGGTTTTACTGTATTGTCTGGTGCTGGGGGTTTGTTCTTTAAAGCCCAACATAACAGGTTTAGGGGGAAAAAAAAAAAAGGCCCATAACTAGTTTCAGGAATAAAAGAGAAAAAGGACTGCATTCATTCACTCCTTTGTTTTCAGGAAACTCACCCCGACATTTCTTTGTCAATACATCATGAAAAATGCAGAAAATGCAAACACAGGCGGGATGGTGCTTCAAAGGGAGAAAGTTCAGCCCTGCTTTGGCTCCCAGTTTCTCCTGACCCAGCCCATATTCTGGGATATTCCTGTATCAGAGAGCCCGTTTTACTGGAACTTTTAGCAAGCAGGGAACAACACGGCAGCGTCCCGCTTGCCAAGTGTAATTTGTTTACGCAAGATTTCCAGAATCCGTCTTTTCCTCCCCAGAAATCTGCTGAAAAACTCACAAGGAAGACATTGAAACGCCATAATGTCAGACCTGAGCAGAGCCCAATGCTGCTGGAATGGAAATTGGCTCCCACCAGACCCCAGGGACGGTTTCATCCGAGCACTCACGTGACTGAAGTTCCGTCATTACTTCCGACATCACCCTGACGAGCAACTTTATTAAACGAGCCAAGATTTAAAAATTATGCAGAATTCCAGGCAGAAATAGCCCATAATTCAAGTGAGCAACTCGGAGCGTGGATCAATGCAGGGTAAGGGTTGTTAGCACACCTATCAGCAATGGAGCCATCCCCGGGCTCATGGTTTTTTTCCAGGGAACATTCAGATGAAGATTAATGGAGACAGGAGGACAGCTCCCAGTCTAACCTGCCAGCCAGGGACTTCAGACTAAACTGAATTATGAACTGGCAATCCCACAAGAACACTACCTGGACATTTCCCTTCAGCATATGCCACTTAAACGCAATCCATCCACATGAAACAGAAAAGTCTTTTATCTGCCACAGGTGATTTTTCCCAATTAATTCATTAAGGGAGCTTGAGGGGAATATTCAGAATGCCACATGGTGTGAGCAGATAAATAACGTGTCCCACTGTACATGTTTTCCAATTTAGCCTGTATTTATCTCAAGCATTAAATAAAAACACTTGAGCAACGGTGAACACGGTTCTTAACAGCAAGATAAATTTAAGAAACCCAAAATGCTGTTAATTTTGTTGATTCTTTTGCTGTGCCAAGTGTAACAGGCCGGTCAATTCCTACAGAGAGGATCTAATTCACAAGGACCATGCACACCTCTGCTGGAATGATTTTTAGGGATGTACTCACCAGAAGATGATGCACAAGAGTACACAGGCCACGTGCAATAGAATGGGTTGGAATTTGCATATAGAGAAGAATAAAACAGAATTAATCCCATTTACTATCATGACAGCTAACTATAAATTCTAATTTAGCTGATGTGATACCAAACATTGACATCCTGGACTAGATTGACCATGAAGTTGTGATTAATGTCACACAAACTAACTTGATCCTTCAGCAGCAGCTTAAAGACACTAATATGTTGTTAGTTAGACCAGCCTCAAAATGTTAAAATTCTACCAACATTTTCCCAATCCATTTAGGTGAAGAAACATGGACACAACAACCATCCAGCTTTTTCAAGGTTACACTGCCTTTCATGAAAGAAACCAGGAGCAATTCTACATGCCAAGTCAGTAAATAAAACTAGATTTAGAAGAGTATTAATTCCATTTTTAATCAAGGAAAATGGAAGAAATAATTAAAACCTAATAATCATTATGGAAGCCCAGCTGAAATATTTGTTGGGTTTAAATTAAAATGGTCTTGCAATGGACTAATAAAGAGTTGTATTTCGAATATTTTTAACACTCTCTTACTAAAAACAGCAACGTGCACACTCCTCCCTGATGACAGCCCACAGAACATGGCTGTCTGTGAGAAGCTGGAAGCACAAATGGTCATTTAGTCCAAAACCCCACTCAATTTTTATAAGAAACCACGACAACCCAGCCCAGGCATGTGGTTTGTATCCCTCACGCTCTCAGGGATCAAGCTCTTCACATACATTTACTCCTAATCCTTTGAGCACCATTACAGTGTCACAATGGAAATTAAATAACAGCTTGCAAGTGTAGCTATTGAGATAATCACACTCAGCCAGGGAAAAAACCAGCAAGCCCCAGCCCTCAAATCCCCGATTCCCAGCGAAACAGCCGATGCCAACAGGTAGCATTTCAGATCCCACTCTGCACTGCTGAATAAATTCCACGTTACACAATGCTGTCCCATGGGGAAGAGCCATTTTCTGTTATTAGTCTGATGGAATAACCTGCAGCACTCACATGGGGCGTGTTCGTGCTCCCGTTGTTTCTCTTCTCCGTCGCTTGTTTTCGCGAATTCAACGAGATTTTCGGAGAACGCTCGGCTCGGATGTGGGGGGATGTTTTTCAAAGAAGGGCATGTGTATTTAATGCTGAGGACCCTTTTTTTTTTTCCCCCCCTGAGTTTCTGAATTCTAGAGGATTCTGTTCACCTGCAAGCCAAGAATTTCAGCAGGCAGCACCCCGGCTGTCTGACAGCTTTATTAGTTTATTCAGTTGTGAAGCTTAAGCAAAAGCTGTATCTCACAGAGAAGGTACTAGATTAGGGCTCCACTCTCCAACTTAATTTCACGGATTCACAGGCAAGTATCTGAAATCTCCCCTCGTCTCAAATCTCCTTTTACAGACAGAGAAATTCCTTTCATATATCACTGAAACAGAGCCAGAATAAATTACAGAATCACAGAACGGCCTGGGTTGGAAGGGGCCTTAAAGATCATCCATTTATCCAGGTGAGGTGCTCAAGCAGGGGACATGGTGGTGACAAATATCTCCTTAGACAGCGGGGACTGAGCTCAACAAGGCATAATTTCATCAGAGCATCACAAACCACAACGTCACTTCGCTTCACAGAAAAGACCTCTCTGAAAATGAAGTGAAAGGAATCATATGCACCTCCTTAAGAGACAGCCAGAATTCAGCTGATACACAGACTTGTGGGGCCCACTCAATTACTGGGAGATAATATTGCAATAAATTGTAGGTCAGGCATGGTGGAATACGAATCCCTGGCCCCCGGCGCTCATCTCCTACGTTTAAAAAAAGAGAGGTTGGACAAAGATAATCCTCTTATTGCTCTGCCGATTTTACTAGCAGAGACTCCAAACATGAAATTTGGTCCAGCCGGAGCAATAAAAAATGATTCTCATTTCCCAGCCTCCCAAATCTCTGTTTCTCAGGAGCTCTCCGAGAGACTGGGCTGGGTCCAGCCCTCCTGGCTCTTGAAAGCTCTTTGAGCGGGGAGCTGAGAAAGAGGTTGGAGAGGCCTCCACACAAACATATTAATTTCTGAGACCTCTGCAGGATTCTGTTAAAAAGCCTCACCAACGTGGTGCTGCCTGGTGCAAGTGGGGTTGTGAAAAGCAGGAGCTGCCAGGAAGGTGTGAAGTTGCCTTCTGTGCCCAACTCTGAGTAACACACAGCCATGACTAACATCTCAGGGCAGATTGCAGCGAGGCAAGACATTTTATTGCCATTTAGGCAATGAATCAGTAGCTCTGGGAAGAATAAAAACCTCTACAAGTTGCTATTTTCACATATCCAAATACAGATTTTTTTTTTAAAGAGAATTTGATAAAAGGATAATTTTATATACCTGCTGAAAGTGTGCTGATCCTTAATTCCTTCTCATCAGTATTACACACGGCTAAAATCCTGAATCACAGAGCCAGAGAATATCCTGAGGTGGAAGGAACCCACAGGTATCATCCAGTCCAACTCCTGGCCCTGCACAGGACACCCCAACAATCCCACCATGTGCTTGAGGACAACCTCTCCTCTCTTGGATTTGTTCTCTATATGAATAATCCAGGACCCAAGCAGGTTACAGAAAAGTCAGTGGAAGCCACAGGTAGGCAGAGGTTCCAAAAGTCTGACACTGTTCCCTTAAGTGACTCATTTTGGGGTTCAATGAGCAAAAAGTGCATTAAAATTTCACGGGATTCCTGTACAGAAATAGCTCTCCACAGCTGGCTGGCTTCAAGTGAGATGCACACTCTGATGAGCAGGTTCAAGATTGCTCTGAAAAAGCTGAGGATCTGCTGCTCATCTGCAATCTTGTGTAAGTGCCAGGTGAGCTGTGCTGCTCCTAAACCCCCTGTGCCATCTCAGGCAACGTGGCCTGGGCAGCCACCTCAAATACAACCTGAAACCTTTGGGGATAAGCACAGCACAGCTGGAGCAGGCTCTGGTGACAAGCAGGATGTAGCCCCTCACCCCCAGGAAACCCTGGAGCTCAGACTAGGACCAACAGTGACTGTATTGACAGGGGGTGGCAGGTCTACGTCAGCTGGACCCCAAATTAACTCCAAAGGTAATTCCTAAGACTTCTTGTTCCTCTTGCAGACAACAGCTCTAGGCTGAAACAACCTCAGGTGAAATGCGCTGGAAATGTGCAAACTTTGGGGGAAGGTTCAAATTGGAGGTAGGAGGAATTTCTTCACAGAAAGGGTGGTCAGGCATTGGAAGGAGCTGCCCAGGGAAGTGGTGGAGTCCCCATCCCTGCAGGTGCCCAAGGAATGACTGGATGTGGCACTCAGTGCTCTGGGCTGGGTGATAAGGTGGGGATCAGTCAAGGGTTGGACTTGATGGTCTTAGAGGTCTTTTCCAACCTCAGTGATTCTGTAAAACCCCATGATCCCGATCACAGCTTCAGGTGATCCTTCCCTTCAATGCCTCTATTTCCAAAGAATCCAGCTCCCTTCTCTCAAAGATGCAGCTCCAGCAGCCCAAGCCCTGCAGACAGCTTTCCTCTCAAAGCCATGCTCCCAAAAAAGCCTTGATTTCTCTCCTTCTGCTTGCCCAGAAGCACAGACCAAAAGCTGACTGTGGTAGGCACCAGGGTTTTCTCATGCTCCTGGACAGCCACGTCCTGCTTATTCCCTGCATTGCTTCATGTTCTTTGGAAATACAGGCTCCAGCTGTTGGAGCACCCATGTAGATGTGCAATTTTGCCCTTCTCTTGCCTCAACCTCCTGCTACAAAAAGGCTGGAGGCCACAATTCAGCAGAGAAGCAGAGCTGGGGGTGAACAGACAGCCCATCAAGGAGAGACAGGGGCTCCCAGGGACACTGCCAGTGAGTCCTCAGTCTTTGTGGAGCTCTGGACTTTGTATTAATTTACCAGCTCCAGGTGGCTCAAAACAACTGACTGGATCTGCTGCCTCCTCCTCTTAATTTCCCCTTAAAAAAACCCTCCATAAGTTCCAAACTTGAAGGTACACTCAGGTAACCATGTCAAGCATAAAGACCTGTTTGAAACAGTAAACAGGAGCTGAAATGTCATGCATTGATTCAGATGCCTCCAGGAATGACAGCTCAAAGGAACATATCACACGGTATGACTTTTCAAATTTTTAAAAGCCAGGCTGGTAAATTACAGTGATTTATCACTCCACAACAAAGTACACACACACAAAAGTGCTTCCCAGGAAAAGACTGCCAAGCAATCATCCAGATGTTACCAAAGCATTAAGATTAATTTGAAAAAATAAATAAATAAATAAATAAAATCAGTGAGGAAGTGACTCCCACAGACTTTTTTTTTGTCATAAATTTTGTCCTGCAACTTCCAACTCAATTGACTTCTGGATTCTGCCTCGAGTCTTACACCCAGGCTGTGTGTGTGTTTCTGGTGCCTGCTACTGCCCATTTCACATCCCTTACACAAAAATGCAACTTTCCTCCCACTTAATCAAAAAAAACCCCACATTTGTATTGTTGCAGTAGTGCAAAGATTAAAAAAAAAAAAAAGGCTCCTTTGTTACTGCTAAAAAAAGCACGAGTCATTTTTTACCAAAACAACCTTTGGCACATATTACACATCACTTACAGCCAAAAGTCATCGGATGCCTGACAAAAGTTCTCAGTCACCACTTGAATTCAGCGCATAAACCTGCAGCGATCACTTAGCAAACACACACCCCACCTGGAAACCTGAGGCAGAAAATGCTTCGATTCCTGCAGCACTTGGTGAGCAGGTTCCTCCCTGCGGAGTCACAGGGGCCTCACCAGAGGGATCCCCCCACCAGGAGAGGTGGGAAGCGACTGGCAAAGGGAAGTGAGTGGCCTCCCCACGGCTGAGGAGCAGTGGGCAAAGCCAGAAGGCTCAGGCACAACCTCTGCTTTGGGCCTTCAGGTTTTCCCAGTGTTCATGCAGAACAAGGCACGGGCGAGGACGTGGAGTCCCCACCCCTGGAGGTGTCCAAGGAAGGACTGGACGTGGCACTCAGTGCTCTGGGCTGGGGGACAAGGTGGGCATCGGGCACAGGGGGACTCCATGGTCTCAGAGGTCTTTTCCAACCTGAATGATCCTGTGATTCTGTGAAGTAGCTGCACCCAGCAGCTTCCCAGCTCCCTTCCCAGCGGTGGCCTTGCGCAATGGGGAGTCTTTTGTCTCTGTTTCAATGTCTGAGGGCCTGGGGCACACTCAGAGTACACCTTCCCCACCCAGGTTAATGCAAATGAATAGCAGAGCAATTCCCAGCTGGGAAGCAGACAGCAGAAGGTTCTCTGTCTTCCCTCTGAGTTGAGACTTAGAGGGACTTGACTACAGGACCACAGAGGGATGTTTGCTCACCTGGGAAAGTCACAGCATTGGGTTTTCTGAGTGCTACAGCACTCTCCAATATGGGTTACAAAGCCCCACACACACCAAAAGCCCAGCTTCTGTGAGGGTATTTCAGCAGCCACAAGGCAATGTAAGGTATGGAGGGAAATCCTGACAGGAGGGCCTCTGAGTATCTTCCAAAAATGGTGGAGGCAGGTATTAATGCAAAATCCACACGCTTTCCTTTTCCCTCCCACTTCTGCTACCTCAAAGACTTCCAAAAACTGCTTTCTAGCTTTGGACAAGAAAAGGTCTAGCAACTCTCCTGGCCCCTCCAGCTGCAGCTCTGACTTGCTGTGCCCTACACTGCCCACCTAGAGAGCCTGATCCTTTGACAACATCCCTGCTTGCAGACACTCACACCATTACAGCAGCACCTACGTGAGCAAGGTTTGTGGTCAGCCCCAAATCAGCTTCCAGAGGTGCTGCTCACTGCCTGTAACTCAGGTGCACCTTTGGCAACACAAGGTAACTCAATTTATCCTGTGCCAGTCCCAGTGAAGTGGCACCACAGCAGGCACGTGATGCCTGACCACTTATTAAACCCCGTTAACATCACTGAGCTCTTAATTACCTCATAATGTAGAAATGTAGAATCATTAAGGTTGGAAAAGACCCCTAAGAATATCTAGTCCAACCATGGGGCATCTGGACCAGCTCTAGATAATACCAGAACATGCCAGAGTTGAACAACTCTCCAGCCCCAGACCTTGCCCTGGGGAGACCATCAGAGGCCGAGAGGAGGGTGGGAACTGCTGTGGGCACTGACAGCAGCAAGGCCACGGAGCCTCCTGAGGCAAACCAGGCACAGAGCCCCTTCCCAGGACCAAACTACACGGGACCCCTCATCCTAGAGGTGCCCAGATGCACATCCTGCCTAATGGGCACCCCCCTTACCCTGCTGGGATCATTTATTAGCTTGGCTTTACCAGGGCACTTTAAGCAACCTGAGAACATCCCATCCCAACCCTCATGGAAAGCCTAATTGGAAGTCTCAAAAAGCAATTACACTAAAAGCACTGTGCAGTGAATCAACAACTACCTGTCTGCCCACAGCACCAGCCCACGGGGCTGTGAGAGGAGCTTCACACGTGGGAACAGCACAACAGCTTCCCCCTGGAAGGAAGAGGGGCTTGGTGGTTCTCACAAACACTCTCCCCCTTCCTCAAGTCCTCTGACACCACCCCACCGAGAACACAAACAGTGAGTCTGCTGAGCCAGGGGAAAGGACGTTCCTGTTTGTTTCCAGTTCACTTAGAATTTGAGATGTCATAACCAATAAAAACTACAGTCTGGTTCTAGAAACCCCTGCATCTTACGTGACCCGTGCCTTGTGAGGCACAATAAAAACATCAATATCTGCGTGGTAACTTCCCGTTTCATCCCCTGCTCCCGCACTGCTCGCGGCACAGCTGGGCTAATCCCATTCCCACTGCTCTGCATCCTGACCTCCTTAAACAACCCCATGTGAGGATGTTAAAACACTCTAATCTATAAATAATGTATTCCCCTCATCCAGCGATGGATTACTGGGCCATAAAACTCACTGGCATGCACCACACAGTCGCCAGTTTAACGAAATAATACCAAGAAAGACACATCAGTAGAGAGCCATCCTCTGTCTTGATGAATTCTTGTAAAGATTCGATGCCATCGTTATTTTTACACTGGATTTTTCTTCATAATTAATTATTTAGAAGCTGGTATTTCATTCTAGAGACGTTTCTTCTGCCCCTCTCCAAAGACCCTTTGTTTTTTTGAGCTCACAACATGGCAGAAGACCAGCACTGGGTAATTAATCAGAGCCAAAGTGAAGGGGAAGCAATAAGGTCTCCCTGCTGCCATTCACCACAGGGCCATGCTCTAGACCCAAGCCAACCTGTCGTCCCAAGATTGGAGTTCTCATTTCTGCCCCCTCATCCTCCCACCCCAGCTGCTGGCAGGAGGATACCCAGGCATTCCCTGGACCCTGTGCTGGGCCAGTCCGGGTCACTGATCCTGCAGGAAAATTAGCTGTATTTTCCTCAGGGTTCATTTTCAAACAACCATTACCTACAACTCAAGCCATAGTGTGTAACTTCATTTAAAGATAAATGAGTCTGCTCCGAACACTGATGTCTAATAGACTCACTGCCACTGCTGTGACGGTGTAAAATCAATGCCTCTCCTCCACACCAATCCCAGCAGGAATCCTACCACTGATTTCCCTGAGTAAAAGCATTAAGCTCAAGCAAATGCTTAAATGATGCAAATTTGCGGTTTGGCAGAGTTCTTCCCAACAGGCATTCTGGAAAAATAAAGTGTTTCTGCCTCGAAACAGGTTGGAACCCTCCTAAAACCAGGCACGCACCCTTTAAAGAGCAAGTTCCCCAGGAAGTGTATCCAGGCCTGCCACACTTGATCCCTCGGCTCCATTTGCCCTGTTTAGCAGAGCAATTTTCCACACCTTTTTCCTAAAGCACAGCTCACTTTTAACTCTGAAAGGAGGGGGAAAAACAAGCAACCCACCAACACCCACCAAACCTGCTCCCTTCGTTCCACGGCACTGATCACGTGTGGAAATTTAAATCCCTCCTGCAATATTAAAACGCTTGTCAAAGGGATTAACAGCAACCCTGGCAATGGGGTTCTGGGATATTAAACAAAACTATTAAAGCACCAATACTTCCAACAGCTACAGGGTGACTTAATTCCCCAAAAAAGGTGCACATTATCCTTCGCCTCTGCCCCGGAGGATTACTCATGTCTGATGGGTTGCAGTGTGTCGCTGAGTCAGGGCTGAACCCTGCCCGTCAGAAAGCAAGCCCGTGTCCCTGAGGAAGCAGGAGCCATATCTGACATTCCCACAGCAGCCCTAGAGACAGCAGGTCGGGATGGAGAGCCAGGAGAGGATGGTGAGGATCCCCCCCGACGGCAGCACGCTCCCCACTTGGTGATTAGTCCTAATGCTTAGTCACAGTAATTGCAGGGCCAGGGCTCTGTGCTCACATTTCCTGTCACCAACCCAAGAATTAGGCAATTTAGATTTCAAGATAGCAACTGGTATATAAAATAACTTGATAAGCGATCGCAGGAGTAACAAGGAGAAAAATGAGCAACTGGATCTGGAGGAGGTTCCCCCAGTCCCTGTTCTGCAGCATTACAGGATCTTCAGCAAGCGTGGGACCCCCCCAACCCAGCCTTCCCACCCTCAGCACTGCCCATCACTGCCTTCCAGCTCTCCCCACCTCACACAGACACCCAACAGAGCGTTCAATTCAAGTTGAAACCTTCCACAGGGCTCATTTTCAACAATTAAAGAGCATGGCAACCTGTAATTACTGAAAATAAAGCCAGACAGCTGGAGAGGGGAACATCTTTAGTAGGTAATACGATACTACATTTTCTCTCCTAGGGAATTCAGCTGTTGAGTCCCCAGCTCCCACTCAAGTCAGTTCGAGCCCTGGGTGTCTGCAGTGAACCCGGGTGCTCCCTGGGAGCAGTGCAAACCCTGGAAAAGCAAACAACACTTGACAGCCCAACCCAGAGAATGGAACACCTCTGTCCACACTGAGGAAAGACAGGAGTTAGGAGAGGAAAGCCTTAGGGGGCTTTCTGGGCACACGGTGCCTCAGACAGCACGACGGTGCTACACCCCCAAACACGTTTTCCCAGCTCCAGCCAAATTCCAGCTGCTCCTACTCCCCTGGCCCGGCACAAAGGAGGCAGGCAGGGCTCCTCTTACCGCTCATCATCAGCAGCACAAACATCTTCGCCCGCTGTACTTCCCAAGCCCCAGCCGCCGGTAAGAGAAAGGAGGAAGCGCCAGCGTTTCATTCCCCTTCTGCTTCAGAGTGGGTGTAACTCGTTAAGTTTCATGCTAAAATGAGATGGGTCAATTGGGTGTGTTTGAAGGTTTGGGGTTTTGCCATCCCTCCCTCCCTCCCTCCCTCCTCCCCTTCTCCCCTCCCTCTCCTGATTAATTCCTCCCGTCACAGGCTTCAGACGAGCTGCCACTCAGCCCCGCTGGCTCCTGAAATCTGAATTCCTAAGGACATCCCTCCGGGGTGGCTTTAACTCACCAGCCCGACAACGCGCTGCGAGAGGAGCCAGGAACTAAAATTCCCAGTCAGACCACAGGGGCGACTGCACTGCGTTGTCCTGGGGATTCTGTCCTGCTTGCAGGGAACAACTCACCAGCAAGACACAAAATAAAACACTTCTGACCTACTCTGCGCCTTTTGCCGCTGCCCTCGACTCCCTCCCATCCCCAAGGATTCCCTCTGGTCCGTATCTGAATGGTGCTTCTGTAGAGGACCAGCAACTGCCTCCCACTAAGCTGCTCACAGGTGCAGAACAGTTTCCAGGATCAGGAACTACAGGGAATTAAAAATTACGCACAGATCTGGTTTTACTCAATTCACTACTTCCACATAACTGTTTCTGGATTAGGATTTGAGCAGCAGCGTCCTCCAGACCAGGGTTGGCTAATGGTTGCTATAAATAAGAAATACCAACACAAAACCCAAACCATCTGTGTTTATTTCCCCCAACTCCCCCCACCTTGACTCTGCACCACTTATGCTGGGCAAGGAAAACAGGTATGAAACTACTCTGGAAATGAAGCAGAAAACACAATAAATATTTTTTACAAGCAGAAATCAAATTAATAAACGAATTAACATTTACAACTCTGCGTGATATTTCACAAACACAGAGTACTGAGCAATAACCATACCCTTGCAGTCCCACCCTCTGCAAGTTGGGGAAAGGACAAAACCATTAGGAGAAGAACAAAATAAAATGGTAAAAGGTACGTGCAGGAGCCCAGTTCTGACACAGGGTTGGATTAAACAGCTGTAGTGAGGCTCCACACGCCCGGGTGCTGGAGCAGAGCAGGGGAGGAGATGATTCTATTTTGGGACAGGGATGAGATAGTCGGGGAAGCGATTTGATGCAGCACAATCATCCTCACACCCCCATTTATCAGGAGCAGACGTGCAGGCTGAGCTGCCTGGCACCGCAGCGAGTCTGAGCCCACTTCAAACAGCACACTGGGTTTAACTTCACATCTCAGATGTTTCTGATATACCCGCCCACGCTCAGAGAGCACCAGGTCCCCCGTGACCAGGGGCACACCTGATAAGCACCAGAGTCCTGCCCTCTGACAGCAGAAAAGGGCTGAAGGAGGGACGGGATTAGATGTACTGTTTGGACTGGAAAGCACTGAAACAATCCATCCTCATCACTATTAATTTAAACCCCGTATGAGCAAACCAACAGCTCCCACTCACAGGGCCAGGCAGGCCAAACAAACGGGAGGGAAGTTTTCAGTGCTGGGAACCAGCAAACCCCGAGCAGGCAAGCAGGTTTGGCGAGCCACGAGTGACTCACGAGGCGACGGGGGCTGCTGCTGCCTGCCCTGGGGTTCACTCGGGCACGGCCACCTCCAGCCCATTCCAGCAGCCCGACAGGCACAGCCGCCCACCCGGGATCAATCCCACCGGGACGGACACAGTGTGTACATACACACAGGTGTGCAGCACAGCAGCTCCCACGGACACACCACAATCACAGCCCATCCTGGAGGAGCAACAGGTGCTTAGACAGCAGATTGCAGTGATTGTCTGGAGAGATTTTCGGCTTCAGAGGTCTAAAGGCTGCACACGCCCTTTTGCCGCCAGCCCCGGGTCTGTTTGTGTTCTGTCACAGCAGTTTGGGGCATCTTTTCCTGCTATCTATAGCAAATGCTCAACATGGCCAGAACTCCCAGGAAAACATGAACTTCAGTGAATCTCAAGTCTGACCACCTGTGGGTTTTAAATCCCAGAATCATTTAGGTTGGAAAAAACCTGTGAGACCATCGAGTCCACACTGTGCCCTATCCCCACCTTGTCCCCAGCCCTGAGCACTGAGTGCCACATCCAGTCCTTCCTTGGACACCTTCAGGGATGGTGACTCCACCACCTCCCTGGGCAGCCCCTTCCAGTGCCTGACAACCCCTTCTGTGAAGAAACTCCTCCAGATGTCCAGCCTAACCCTCTCCTGGCACATCTTGAGGCCATTTCCTCTTATCCTGTCCCTTGCTCCCTGGGAGCAGAGCCCGAGCCCCCCCAGCTCCCCTCTCCTGTCAGGGAGTTGCAGAGAGTGAGAATGTTCAGTGCAGATGGGAAAAGCAAAGCAGTGACTTCCCCAGCACCAGAATAAAAGCCAGCCAGCAATAAATAGGAAACCTGAAGTATGGAGAGAGATGCTTGGAGGGAGAGGCAAGGGAAGCCTTCTCCTCATCCCTCCTCCAAAACTCCATGAGAAACGAGACACCAGGCCTCCAGGGAAGCTTGGTTGGGGCAAGCAAGCCGGCAGGGCCCGGGATGCCAGGAGCAGGTGGCCCTGGACACTCGGGAAGGTGTGGAGCAGCCACCCAACGAGAAGCTCGGCGAGAGCCCTCCCGGGCAGTGCCGTGGCTTGTCAGCTCTCGCCTGCCCGCTGCGGGAGAACAGGCATTTCCAGGGCCCCGGATGACGCAGTTGGATCCACGCCTTTTGATGTGGGCTTCCCGAGGGCACACGGGCCAGCTTATATAAACCTCAGTGCTCTCCTCACTGAGCGATTAGCGAAGACCTACCAAAACCTGTTTTAAGACAACCCAGCGTATTCTGACCGGAACAGGCTGGAGACAACCAGGCCAGGACCTCCGCTGGGTGACTGGAGGGGCCGTCGCCTCCAAGAGCTAAACCCTGCAGCTGGACAGAGCAATTAACCCTCCCCTCCTCAGCTGAGTAAAGATGATACTACTGGGAAAAGCCTCCTTTTCTTCCAGATGAATCCCACCAGCCTGGAGGAGACTGAGGGCAGAGCTCATCGAGGGCTGCAGCTTCCTCATGAAGGGCAGCTCCGATCTCTGCTCTCTGTGAGCAGTGGCAGGACCCAGGGAATGGCCTGAAGTTGTGTCAGGGGAGGTTTAGGTTGGATATCAGGGAAAGGTTTTTCCCCCAGAGGGTGGTCAGGCACTGACCAGGCTCCCCAGGCAGTGAAAGAGCTCCAGGAGCATTTGGACAACACTCTTGGAGACAGGGTGGGATTGCTGGGGTCTCTTGTGCAGAGCCAGGAGTTGGACTCAGTGATTCTTTCAGGTCCCTTCCAACTCAGGATATTGTCTGATTCTATGAACCTTCTCGGGAGTCCCCAGGCTCTCCCAAATATCAAGGTGAGACGTGGAGATCCCACCACAGAGCCCAGAGGAGAAAGGTCCCACAACACAGCACTTCTCCATGGTGAGAGGAAGGGAGAGGGAGTCCCATCAGATTCAACCTAGGTCTGCATCCTGCATAAAGGTGTGTTTATCAACCCTAATTAACATCCTGGGCCTCTCACACCCTGGCACACCTGCTAATTAGCACACATGAGTTAATATCATTTTAACAATGGATTATCACTTTGGGCAGAAAAAAGGGAGTCACTCCAGCACAGTGACTCACCCCGAGCACAGCAGGAAGGTGAGATACGAGGAGCATCGGCCACGCTCCCACAGGGATCTCAGACCGTATCTCTTTAACTAAGGCTTACCTTACAAAGCCAAGGTGCTTCAAAAATTCATGATTGTATCTGTCTTATTTTTCACCTGTGCACACAGGTGGCCTTGGAGAAGCATCCTGTCTCCATCACCCAGACAACTGGAGCCACTCCGGTCTTTCTGCAAGTCCTTATAGCCGTGGTGGAGTTCCCAATGTGATCATCACCTACTTTGATCAAGCACGTTTCAGGACACGACCTGGGGCCCAGCAGCCACTAATTACACGCAAGGAACGACCCCAGGGGAACACCAAGATGCTGATGCCCAACCCCAGTTTTGGTGCTGCTCCAAATATCCCCTAAGCACAGACTAATCTGGCAGCGCTCACAGGCACCGGGCACATGTCACTGGGACATCACAGCCCTTTTCCAGGTAATGCTGCAAACTGCAGCCCTACAAATGTGACCTGGGCTTCCAAGTTCAAGCCAGCTCTGGCACATCCCTGTGGCTGATGTGGCCAAGCCATATGTTCACCCTGGGAATCCCTCTCTCCTGGGAGCAGCAGCTGTGCCTGTGCAGCCTCACACACGTGGCAGGGGTTGTCTCTGTGTAGGTGGGGACACAGTTTGACTCAAGCCATCTTGTACTCAATCATAAACTGAAGAAGAAAGCTGACTTAACTTCCATTATTTTTTATTTTTGAAACCTCAGCTTTCTAACTGGATCTCTGTGATGGAGCAGCTCACAAGAGGGCACTGGTGGAAAACCATCACAACGCCATCGGAATCACTTCTACCCCCTCAAATTGATGTTCTCCCTGCCTGCCTTCCCCTCATCCAATAAAAACCTGCAAACCAACCCTTGGCAATTACAGAACGTTAATGCCATGAAAAATTATCCTGGGCTGAATGTATCCATACTCCCTGTTATCAGAAAGATTTTCTCAGCCTCATGTTTCTATTTGGGATTAGGAAGGCAGTTGTGAAAGGCAAGTATTGTTCAGTCACAAATAGTTCCCTTTCAGCCTCTACAGAAGTCAGGTAATGAATTACAGGAGTTTTTTTTCCCTTTGGAGAGGTCAGCAGATATATCAGCTCACGGGAAAGCTGATCCCCGTTGTTACGCTACAAGGGTAGTTGAAAAAGGTTTCTAATGAGCTCCAGGGAGTGGATGCTGGCCACGAGCCAGCACCCTTGCCTGCAAATCCAAGACAAATGACAAGAGGCAGGAGCCACCTCTGGCTCGAGCACAAGTTAAAATTTAAGGCTTGTGTTTCATGGCATTGCTTGTGGCTGGAAGCTCTCGCACCGACGTGGGCACTGCGCTTGCAGACACTCACAGGATTCCCTGAGCTGGAAAGGCCCCACAAGGATCATCCAGTCCAACTCTTGGCCCTGCACAGGACACCCCAACAATCCCACCATGTGCCTGAGAGTGTTGTCCAAATGCTCCTTGAGCTCTGGCAGCCTCGAGGCTTGTCTTGTCACTCAGTGTGTGTCAGCTCACATGCAAGGGCAGGGCTGCTTCTCTCTCCTGGGACTGTGCAGGCCAAACACACACCTCTGGGTGTACAGGATCAGTATCTGTAGAAGAGCCCTGTTTCTAGTCATCCAGCCTCAAAAACACACCTGCAGTGGTGAAGCTCTTCTGGACATACACATGTACCCAAAGTCACCACGAGCTCCTGCACCTCCCCGGCACCGGGGTGGATTTAGAGGGGACCCGACAGCAGCAGGATGTGCTCCAACCCAGTTCCCCCAGCCCAGGGATGTGGCTGTGGCTGGGACACCTCACGTTGCACAACCCTCAGGGCAGCACCCACAAGCCCACTCAGTCCTTACCACAACACCCGTGTGGTGCAAGGATAAGCCGGAGTTTAACAAAACACGGACCGTTTCCCTTTTTTGATGAGAAGCCTCAAGGAGGAACGTTTTATTCAAGACCTCTAATGCAAACACCTCCTCTCGCTTCTCTGAAAGAACTTAGGCAGTAGCTGCTGTCATCTTCATGCAGAGTTCTGACACACTTCCACTGCATCCCTGCCAATAGATTTAATTTGATTGGAAAAATCAGCTCAAAGCGAGAGTGACAAGCTGCACGCTGATGACGGTGCTGTCAAATGATGGATAACGTAGGTTTACTTCAGTTGTCAAAATTTTTCAACACTAAAAATAGTCATCACAAGCTTCTGGACTCACTGCACTGAAGTATTAAAACACACAGGATATTGACACTCTCAAAAGCGCCCGAAGCCACTCACAGCCGGGGAGTAAAACCAGAAATGTGTGACGGACAGCAAAGGTCTCTGAGTGTTACTTATTTTGAGAATTAAAAACAACACACTACAGCAGGAGATCTCATAACCACACTGGCCAAAGCAAAGACAAGATGCTGCACACACCATCAAACAGAACAGCACAATATGGGCTGCAAACACAGGCAAAGACGGAGAGAAAGAAAGAGAAAAGCTGACAGAGAAGATTTTCTCTCTTGTTACCCAGCTCTTGGTCAAGATCTCAAGGAAAGGAATAGCAGAGACTTTCCCACGGCAGCTCCTCATTTCCCTCTTGTCATCCATCACCTGCTCTGGCCCAGCAAGAAAAGGCACAGAGCCACGAGGTTGGGGAGGATGGGAAAGCCCGGGAAAGGCAAGGAGTGCTGCTGGAGGGCTGAGATTTCCAGTCAAGGGATCAGCTCTCTCCAGTGGACACCAGCCAGGCAGCAGCTCACCAAAGGGAACAATGGTTTTATGGGTAAGGTGGCAGAGGAGGATGGGGGGAAAGAGGGACCATTTACAAACCAAATCCACCTTGTTATTCCCTCTGAGGCACCGGGATGACGAGCACAGGCACGGTTGTCCCTACATTAGGCCATTATTTATAGCAGAAAGAAAATGAAGCATCATAAGGAATTATTAATTAGATGTTACCATAACCCTGTGTAGAATTGAAGCAGCACTCTGATGTGCTTTGCAAATAATTAGCAAATTAACTTTCACAATGCCCCCGAGAGGCAAGTATTATCCCCATCTCCTGCACAGCCCTGATGGAAAACAAAAGGCAGAATTTGGGCAGATTGATCCCCTGCCCTGGCCAAGTGCACAGCTGCCTGAGCCCAGGGAGGGGACATCAAAGAGGAAGAGGAAACTGGGAGCACACTGGTTACATCTCCCATGTCATCAGACCACAAGTCACACTGCTCCTCTCTCCTAAACCCCTGCTCAGGCCACCCAGCCTGAGCTCCCCTTGGTTATCACCCCAACCCTGCACATCTCCAGGCCCTGCAGGAGCTGCATTCCCCAAATCCTTGTCCCCAGGATGAAATACCCTCACAGCCATGAATTCGGGGGCTGAAGTCAGGGCTGACTGAGCACCTGATCCTACATCATCTGGCACAGGCACAACTCCTTTCACTCCAGGGATAAATTCCAGTTAACACCAGCACAAGACCAAGTCTCTGTCTCTTCCCTCGCCCTCAGGAGGAGCATGACAGTCCACGTGCAAAGCCCAAAGTCTGCTCAATGGCTCAGTCTCCCCCCAGCTCTTCCCACAGGAGGGAGGCATCTTCTCTTAGCTCATAGAGAAACCTCTGCTCAGCTCCAGAGCCTTGGGAGGCCAGCGGGCAGAGACTGGACCATCCCCATCCATCCCTCCCACCCTGCCTGTGCAGACCCCAGCCCATGGTCAATGATTTTGGAGGATTTTCCAACCTAAATGATTCTCTGATTCCTCATGTGCTGGCAGCAGGAACTGGGGGAGGGGAAATGCTCTCCACTCCCAGCAGATCCAAAGGACACAACTCTGAGCAACTGCTCCTTTCCAGGCTGAGCAAACAGCACATGGCTGCAAGCACAGACTATCAGTGTCTAACTCCACGGACACAGCAGAAAGCATCCTGCCAGTAATTCCTCTGTCCTGGCAGCGCTTCCAGCTTCCCCCTTTCAGCAGAGCAAGAGGGCTGCACAAGTGTCCTTGCTCCCTTCCCTCCCACGCTGAGCTTTTTACTGGGGAAGGGGGACCAGAGCAGCATCAGTGCCACCCACACGCCCCCTCCTCGTGTCACTGCCACCCTCACCCCCGTGTGTGGGGGTGACTGGCACATCCAAACCAGAGTCACTTCCTGAACAGCTCACTGTCAAGTGGTGGGAGAGCGGGAAAGTCAGGGAAGGGAGCACAAAGTGCTGCTGTGACTTTCTGCCGGATGCACGTTCCCAAAGAGGCAGACTGGCATCTATTTTGGACGTGCTGCATAAAAATAAAAGATGCTGGTTGACTGCACTCATGTTCTCATTTTTAGAAAACAAGCTCCAATTTATTTCTTCTATTACAGCCATATGGTAAAAAAAAAAAACAAACAAAAAACATAAACCCAAAACTTCCCTTCAATGTCACCTCAATGAAAAGAAGCCCTGACCTGGTTTTCAACCTCCCCAGACCAGAGCATGGCACAGGAATCACACTGTTCAGTTAACACCTCTCTGGGGGACCCTGACCCAAACCCCTCCAAAGTAAGCAGAGATCTGGACTGCAGGTTCTGCCCAGAGAGCCACCAGCACTGACTTTCACAGGGTCACTCAAGGTTATAAACACCACAGCTGGCAGACAGGGCTGGCACAACTGGACTTACCACACATGTCTGAGTGCCTTCCCTTTTTGTCCTTTTCTGTTAACTTGTACGTTGGCTTATACCCATGAGGCTACATGCTCACCTTTGGAAGACCTGCATTAAGGTCTGACCTGAGCCTCCAGCTTCTAATGCCACTGCCACATGACCCTGCCTTTATACTCGCCCAAATGTGTCTCTGAAGGCTCAGAGATTCATAATTTCTGAGTGATCCCTAAGACTAAGAGTTCATACACAGATTAACTGCTTAAGCAAGCTCAAGGGCAGAGACCTGGTCTTCTTTTACTGGCAAAAGCCTCGCATTCTAAAAACCATAATAGTTCCAGAACTGCTGATTACTTTTCCTCATTTCTAGTTGTGTGTGTGGTTTTTTGTTTGTTTTTTTTGTTTTTTTTAAAGTCCTGCCTGTTCCTTCCACTTCTTATGAGGCTTTTCAGTATTTGGCTGCTACTTGAATGCTAAAGCCTGATTTGGGATTAAACACAACATTTGGGAGGTGGACTCCAGTGCTGCCTGCTGTCACTGTTCCAGCTCTAAGAAGCTCGGCGAGATATCAGCGCATCAGGGCAGATCCTCCTCTGCATAAGTCCGTGTGACCAAAGTTATTTTTCCCTAATTCTATTCCACACACATACACAGATGTGACTGATACACAGTGGGACAGCTGCGTGGGGAGAACAGTGGTGGATATGTATTAAAGTGGCAGCAAATAGAGCGGTGGCAGGGAAAACACAGAAATAGGCCACTGAGCAACAAAACAGCTCGGTTTCATCAGCTGCATTAATTGCCCAAAAGCAGAAATGGGTGTGCTTAAGCAAGTCCAGAAGGCTACACGCAGTCACTTGGAGAAATGACTTTTAAAACTTGGCCCACTTCCCCCACTGCAGCCACACTGGGGGAGATAAGGGAACTCCTCAAACCCGTTCCGCATTTCGGGGTTCTGCAGAACCCAGCTGAGCTCAGGGCCAGCACAGAGGGTGTGAGCATCAATCCTCTCCCATCCCAATAATACACCAAAAACACAGAGCCTCCTACATCAGCCACAGATGAAAGCCCTGGACAGACCCCTGCAAAAGCAGAGCAAAAAGCACAGAAAGCCCTAGGACTTCTGCACTCCTCCCAGTAGGTGATCCTGCAGCATGAGCCATCCAGAGCCTCTCCAGGGAGATGCCTCCTCCTCCTCCTCCTCACTCTCCACATGGACCTCTGGCTCTCTCCTGGGACATCATCTTGCAGGACACAAGTGAAGATGCTCTAAAATCCACAGCAAAGCAGCACAACCCCATAGCTGGCAAGGAAGGGTTTACCAAGGGTGTCCATCTATCCCTGGGCTTTGGAGTGAAGGATCCCAGTGACACGGTTTATTGGGATCACAAGAGAGCTAAACAGGTTCTAAGACCCCTCTTTTCTCCTCAAAAGTGACCACTTCAGGGCTATCACATCCTGCCTATGTATTCCCACCTACAGCCTTCTTCTAGCAGCCTGGCTCACAAAACACAGCTGGCCAAAACACCACATTTTATTTTCTGGCCATTCTGGCTCCCTGAACTTGCTCATTGTGCAGTGAGGAAACCCCTGGTGCTGCTGCAAGGAGGGAGCAGGAACACAAGGCCCTGATTAGAAGGACAGCTCAGGCTCAGAGCCACGTCTCCACCACTGGGCAGGGAAGCACAGGAGGGAAACAGGTCCAGTTTAGGGCAAACCAGGTGCACAACACATGGTTTAGACTCTGGATCAGGACCTTGGTCTGACCCACAAACACCTGCCCATGCAGGTGTGTGACAGGGCAGGATGTTCCAAGCTGGAAGTGCTCAAGACTTACTCTTACAAAGCCCAAGCCACACACAAGCACAAAAACATCACAGGTGATATTCCTCTTTCAAAACACAAAAAAGGGAATTGACTTTTGCATTTGCCACAGAAGGAGCAACAGGTTCCAAGCAGCAGCTCCTGTGGCCTGAGTCAATATTTGATACCATAGAGCGGGAGAGAAGGGAAGAGAGAGTGGGAAGGGAAGAGGGAAGAGAGAGGAGACCTTTCCCATTGTTCTGTTTATTTTTTTGTTAAATGCACTGTAGTCTGTGTCCTCAATAATTGTCTGTGCATCTCTTTCCAACAAAATGTCAGCCTTGCAGTGCATTGGAACCTTGGGATTACTGCCCTGGCAGAATTAATGTATTAGACATAAAAACCATAACATTTCATTATCCATTGTAAACCACGTGTGCTTTCAACTCCAGGGAAACTGGAAATATCACCCAATTTCACTATCATTTGCTGTTAGCTGGCTGCTCTGCCACATGTTTGCACACTGGCACATTCAATTTGATGATGTATCAGTTTCTGGTTTCATTCTCCTTTCTTTACAATGCTGATGTTTTTTAAAAGAAATTTTTCTGTTCTGTTTTTGTCTCCACAAAACCACTCAGCTGAAAAAAAAAAAAACCCAACCCAAAAAAAAACCCTTACCCTGGAACAAACAAAACAGATCATATTTGTCAAGCTGAAAACACACCAGAAAGAACTTAACCTGATGTCTGAAACAAGGGTAGAAGGCAACACGGAGGGAAGAAAACCTCAAACACAACAGGCAAGACGACTTGGATTTATGGGCACGGTGGGGTCTGTGGTCAGTAGTGAGGCACTAAAGGACAGAACCTCTTCCCTCAGAGTTTTAAATTCTATTTCTCCTTCCTACTGTTCGACTGGCTGCAAATTCAAAGATTTGAATAAGCCACAGATTTCGTCTGTCTCTTTGGACAAAAATGAGAAGCAGCACAACCACACACACACACACACACACACACACACGATAAAAGGGCCAGCTGGCAGCAATTTGGAGTGACCACACAGAGGAAGTGTGGGGAGGGACAAGGGCAGGAGAAGAGCCTTTAAAAGCCTGGGTCACACTTACATTGCAACTTACAGGGTTTGCCACAGGGAAATCTTTTTATTTAATCACTTCTGTATCTTTGCAAAGATTAGTGACCAACTGTCCAGATTTAGTGCTGCCATGTTTCTATAAACATGTCTGAACATACTTGCTTGGATAAAACATGCAGCTGCTGACACGGTTTTTCATGTAAACACTTCACTGTGTATCTCAAAGAAGCCTTAAAGTTTTAATTCCTGAAAGACCCCCCGTTCTGCTCTGCAGGCTGTGGAGCTCTGCCCCAGGACAGAGAGGGAAGGGATGGTGAGCAGAGCAGGAGGAGGATGGGCAGGAGCTGCAAACACACAGCCCAGGGGTCACTACTCACATGAGGGGGTCACAGCAGAAAGCAGGACGGCAGGGAAGCATTGGTTGTCCCACACAGCTCCTGGAATGGAAAAGAAAGATGAACAGGTCAGCTCCAAACATCGAGCCAGGTGCACACAGCTGCTGTTCACCTGCCTGAGCCCCTGCAACACACCTCAGCCAGACCTTCATCACGAACACCACCTCGACCTACTAGTGCAGAGGGTGAAATAATTCAAATCCAAATTGCTTCTCACTATTTGTTGCTGTTCCTCTCTTGCCAGAGCCACAAAGCCCAGTTAAGAGTGTTTCCCCGAGAGCTCCAGGCCCTCAGGGCTACAGGCAACACTTAATTGTTCCAAAGCAACTTTTTCCACTGGACTTGGGTTTAGCTAATTGTACCACTGTTATTGATTTGGAGCTTTATAAAAAGCTTGGCTTCCAGTTGCATGCTCTCAGCAAAATCGTGCTTGGGAGTTGGTCTGGATCTCACAAAACAACAACCTGGAAGCACTGAGAGAGGTTTAAGGTGGCAAAAGAGAATGTGTTTTAAAAACCAATCCCTGGAACACCTGCCCAGCTCAAGTAGTAAAAGGTCACTCATTCCCAGCAAATATCATCCCTGCACACTGCTCAGAGATGGGAAACATGAGTGGACTGACAAACCCCTGAGCACCATCCAGCGGAGATTTCTGATGGCCCTTCTCCCCGACCAGTGCTCCCCATCACCCCAGGACATGGGTCTATGGGAGGCAGAGCTGGCTGGCGGCTCCTTACTGGAAATGGTTGTTTTCCCACCCCAGGAAAGCGGGAAGAGCAGAGCTCCCCGTGGCCATTCAACCCACCACAACACACTGAGCCCTTTCTGAAGCCTTGCAGGTCCGAGTGCTGGGGATGATGTAACACCATCAGACATCTGCCAAGTAAATAAGCAAGCTCCAGCATGCCTCACTCCAAACCTGCAGAGCAATTTCCATTCCAGAACAGGAACTTGCACTGGGCTTTAGTACTCCCTCCAACAGATCCCCTTCCACAAAGAAAATCCGCGCCCGCCGCCGCAGGAACACGAGTAATCCCTGCAAGCAGATGTCGGGCTCCAAAGCTGAGAAAATGACTTTGTTCTCCAGGATCAGGGAATTTAAAAAGCGAGAAGCTGAAATGTCCTGACGAATTTGGTAACTTGAACCCCGAAGAGGAAACACCTGCTCTCTGAACGGCCGCCCAACCCAACGCTCCCCCTGTTTTATGCATCCATAATTCAACGGGAATGGGCTTTTGCTGGTTGACAACACAGAAGGCTCAGCCAAAGAGCTGGAAAAGAGAGGAGGGAGCTGCCAAGAGCAAACAGCCCCAGTCCCACAGCACTGCCCCATCAGCAGCTCAGCCAGAAAATTCTGAGATAGGGTTGCTCTGCAAGGATCCACCAAGCCCAACGCAAGCTCCACCAACCACCCTGAAGGGACATCAGTTCATCCCAGCAGGGCATCTGGGGTCTGGATCCACGTCTCAAGTGCACAGTTACACCTTCCTTCTCCCAGCAAATCACTCATGGAAATAACAGCATCTCCCTTCACAATCCAGCAGGTGAAGCACAGCTCCAACATGCTGCAGGGAAAGGAAGGCATCTGCCCATTTATCTGCTTCAGCACTGGCAGGGATGGGGACTGGAAAACAAACAAAAAAACCAAAAACAAAACCAACAAAAATAAAATTAAAAAAAAAAAAGCAGAACAAAACAAAAAATCAACACAAAAAGGGTATTTTCATCAAAAAGTAAACAAAAACTGGATGCAGCCATTTTCTCAGAGACCTGCCTGGTAGAGTCCCATGGGATAAAGCCCTGGAGGGGAGAGGGGCCCAGGAAACCTGGTTAATACTTGAGGATGACCTCCTCTGAGCTCAGCACTGATGCATCCCAACAAGGAGGAAGGCAGGTCAAAACTCCAGAAGGCCCGTGTGGATGAACAAGGAGCTCTTGGAAAAACACAAAAAGGACGCCTACAGAGGGTGGAAGCAGGGATAGGTGGGCTGGGAGGAGCACAGAGAGATTGCCCAAGCAGCCAGGCTGGATGGGGCTTGGAGCAACCTGGGATAGTGGAAGGTGTCCCTGCCCATGGCAGGGGGGTGGAACTAGATGAGCCTTAAAGGTCCCTTCCACCCCAAACCATCCTGTGGTTCTATGAAAAACAAAAGCCAGGAGCACATGGGCACAACCAGCTTCCTGCAGGATTAGCAACTGCAACAGCTTAAAGCCAGAAATGGTGACAATCCCGTTATATGATCCAGGAAGGAAGTGAGCTGGCAGCCCCACAGCACCCCAGGAGAAAGGTGGAGCAGAGGCAGGAGCAGGACCCTCATCAGGCATTAGGCAGCAGCTTCAAATATTCCAGCATTCAGCCCAGGTCCTGATCCACCTCCATGTCAGCCAAGAGAAGCTCCCACCTGTCGCTGGGCTGGGACGAATCCATTTGGCTGTTTACCAAAAGGTCTGATTCACCTTGTGCTGGTTGTTGCTTTGCCTCAGCACAGCCGGGTTTTCAGGAAAGAAACGCTTTCCCTGGGAACAGAGAGAAACTCAGCCCCAAACAGGGTGTCCCACACACCTCGTGGAGCAAGGAGGGCTCGGCAGGAGAGGGACTGTGCCTATAGGCAGCTTGGGCTGGAGCAGCAGCAGATCAGCCACGTTTCTGGGAAGTTTTATCTGCATTCCTACGTGTGCACGAAGGATATCAGCCCTGGAAGTCTTAATTCATGCTGGCCTGAGTCCTAATGATGGGCAGAACTGTGGCTCCACTGCGATTAAATCTGCCTTGATGCATTGATTCCGAGGACCGGCCGGGAGCTTCCCCCTTTTCCCACCACCCCCGGAGGGGTGTGGAATGCCCCAGGGAGAGGCTGTGCTGGCCTTGATCCAGCACTTGGGATGTAGCAGAGGTTCAGTCACCTGTGCTCAGCACAGACCGGCTCCATGGGCACCCTCACAGCAAACACAGAGCACGTGTACTCAAATCCTGCTCCCACCCCAAAAATCCAGCCCCTGCCCCAGCACGGATGTCTGCCCCCAAAGCAGCTCCCCTGGACACGGGGCATTCCCTCCCTTGCCTCCTTAGGGAATGAAGGGCACAAGTGATGGACACAGGGACCATGAGCCAGACTTGTACCCATCCAGACCAGCAAGTCCCCAGGAGAAGCAGACCCCAGGTTTCCCAAACGAGACAGCAACAGCAACAGAAATCCCACTCCTCTTTCCCCATCCTCAAGTCCCTCTTGGAATAAAAGTCCTTCTTGCAACCAGGGTCAGGGTCAGCCCATCACTTCCAGCACTGCTGGGAAGTAAATGTGCTGCAGGCAAGGCAGGAGGTGTCCTGTAATTAAACAGTGCATCAGAACCCCCAGGTGGAAAGAGGCCAAGTCCAGATCAGGCAGACAAGCTCAGCTCTGACATCTTCTAAGCTTAGCTTGCTTAAAACTGCACCTTCAAGGTCAGGACGTGCACTGTTTTTAATGCACCTCTTGAAAGGGGCACAGAAGAACAAGGGAAGATGTTGCTAAAAAAAAAAATATTCAGTTTTCCCATGTTCAGCTAGAAGATCTACAAAAGAGTTTGCATTTTGTGTGAGAAAAATCTGTGATACCTGATTACCCTGAGGTCAGAGCATTGATGTTTCCTCCCCACAGGACTCCAGCCTTCTTAGGGATCTGTTTTGTCTTATCTGCAAAGGCCTTTTCTTCCCTTTTGCTGTTCTCAAAGTTCACAGGGAAACCCCAACATCCCCAACAACTGCTGTAAATCCCCAGTCCTTTTTTTTCTGGTTTAAGGATGGCTGCAGCAGCACGGTATCATCAAACAGTACTTATCCTGGAAAACATGTAACTCCAATTCAACAATCCTATTACATATGCTCCCAGCATTTGTACAGGGCAGATTTAGCTCTTAGCTCTCCATTGCTTTATCTCTTTCTGTGTTTGCCAAGGCAGAAATTATCTCGGGCTATAAACAGGTCATATCCAAATGCTTCTCCAATCTTGCTGCAAATCTGGGGAAAAAAGCCCTGGTCACGTAGCTGCACTATGTGTCCTGATCCCAGCTCAGCACTGGACAGTCCCCTCTGGAGTACAGTGGAAAGAGCTATCCCATTTCATCCCATTTTGTGCCAAAAACACAACTTGCACCATCAAGGGGTCTGTTCAGACCCCTCCCGAGGAGTGCAGGGCAGAGGGAACCCCTGTCACAGTCCTAAGGATCAGGGTCACTTCAGAAGTGCTAAAGGGCAAAGAGCCCATCAAGAGCAGAGCTCCCAACAGCAGAGATGGCAAAAGGACAAAATGAGGAGAAGACAAGAGACATGGACATGTGCATGGATGGAAAACCCCACCATGGACATTTCAGCACCCTAAAGCCTATGGTTGGGGTTGAAGGGCAGACCCACCCCAGCACACCTTGGGGAAATCATCCCACTGATCCCTCAAACTCCACACACATCCCTACCTCAGGGGCACTGCCAGATGCCCGTGGCCCTTCCTGTGCCCCACACTCTCCGTGCCAACTCCCTGCTTTTGTCAGCAAACTGAGCCACCACCGTGTCTCAGCAACACACCCACCTCCTGCATTAAAAAAAAAAAAAAAAAAATTAGAACTAAACCACTTCTGTCTCATTTATTCCACGCTCACTGCTCCCACAGGTCTAACCCCCATGGGATACGTGTGCATCTCCCTGAATCACCATCTCCTCCATCTCACACTGACACCCAGTTTTAGGGCTGCTTTGCCATCCACCTGCCAGGTACCTCTTTCCCTGAGGTACCTCCTCTGTACTCTTGCCCAACACCTGTCTCTTACCTCATCCCAATTTTTCCCTCACATCACACCTCCAACACTTTCTTGACAACTCATGGTTTAGTCACTATTCGCGGGGCTAAACCACAGGTGAGCAGGATTTGTCAGCAAGACAGTCCTATCTCCGTGAGAACATCAGCCTGGCTTCCTAGACACCCTTCCTAGATTCCCAGATTTGCAGCAAGATAGGCCTTCCTAGCCCAGGAGGGGCTGGGGCTGGGAGAGGAGCAGGCAGCGCTCCCGAAAAACAACTCTCAGTGCAGCAGTGGCACTTGGAGAGGATTTTGGACTCATCCAGCACCAGCTGGGATGCACTCAGAGAGCAAAGGGAGGATTAAGACAAATGGCTGCACCCATGTGTCAGTCAAATCAAGCTGCCCAAAACCACAGCTGATGAAACGGGGCATTTTTCAGCCACAGGGACTGGGAATGTTCCTTTTTTTTCCTTCCTCTTTTCTGGAAAGTATACCAAGAGAAGCAGCGAGCAGGTTGCAGTCAGCCCCAGCCATGCTCCCCCTAACACTGCTCACAAGACTTCCTGCTGTCTTCCCAAGCAGCCTCCAAGGAAAATTGCTGCTTTGGCTTCAGCACCCGCGGGAAACACCTGATCTCGGGAGCACAAGCATCCAACCCCACCAGGAGCCGTTCCCATTAATGAAGCCGGAGTTTCACCAACCACATTGCCCTACCAAAAACTTAAAAAAAATAAGAAGGCTACAAGAGGTGCCTCGAAATGATCCCAGCTGTTTTCTTCTGGGATGCATCCCCTCCCCAGCCTTGCAGCACCACAAACTCCTTCAGCTGTGATGCTCTGCTCTGCCCCCATGGCCGGACCCCGAGGAGTGGAGCCCCTCACCCCTGACCCACCACTTCCGACATCCGTTTCCCACCCTCCTCCCCTCCTGCCCTCTCTCCCCCGTCTGGCACATTCCCACCAACCCACAAACACAGCCTTTGTCTTCTCCCCCCCGAGCAGCTCTGACCCCCAGACCCTCTCCCCACCCCTTCCTCACCACCACACTGTGGCAAACACTGCAAAGTTTAACAACACATAAGAGTTTCAGGAGGGAAAAATTAAAATTATAGCCGCTGAGTGTTTTTATTTAAAACAGAGCTTGTACCTGAATCCAGACACCAGTGATTGTGGACACACTGCAGATCAGACTGGATCGGGGTCCTCACCTTTGGTTTCTGTCCTGGAAAGCAAGGAACCCTTGCAGAAACATCTCCTGGCTGAACAGGCTCTTCTGCACCCACAGCAACGTGAACTTGCTTTCACAGGTGCCTCTGGAAGATCCCCCTCACAAAGGAGATTCCTGGACAAAGCCGCAGGTGCAGATCAAACAGATCAAAGAGGGAAACCTCCCCTCTGCTTTCATTTCCAGCTTTGCCTTCAGATCAGCCTCTCTGATGTGCTGCTTCTCTTTCATTACAGCTGCTTTTGTCTCCTGGTCCTGTCCACAGCCCTGGCCTTCCATTACACTCTTGGCTCCATTGCCACTATTATTTTATCTGTGCCTGCCTGGGCTTTCTCTTCATCCAAACTCACTCTCTGCACCTGTTTCTCTGAAAACTCTTCTTTCCAGTCCAGGTTGTTGCTTTCTTTGTGGTAGGGCTTTGAGAGCTGAGTTGTTACAGGACTGAGCAAATCCCTTCCAGACCAACGAGGCAAACAGATCCTCTCAGAAAATGTGCAACAGCACCCAAGAAGGTGGCAAAATGCATAGTATTGCTGCACCAGATCACTGTTTATACACATCCACACACATAAAAAGGCTTTTTGAGAGGGAGGTGGGACCAGAGAGCTCTTCTAACCTACACAATTCTACCATTCTGTCATCTCCTTGCAAACAAAATACTACAGACTAGAGCTGCTCACTTGGCAGCACAGCAGAGAGGTCTCACAGCTCTGCTGGAGCACCACAGTGTCCCCTCTCTGTGACATTTCACTTCTCACATCACTCACTATTCAGACCTGACATCAAAGGTCTCCTCCTGTAACACACCTTGGGATGTACCAATGGAAGCTGTCATGTAAGGAAGGAGATAATTACACCTGCTCAAGGCTGAGGAACATCAGCACAGGATGACACACTGTTATTGTACCACCTGGAATAATTGTAAATATAAACCACCAGTGAAAGTCCTCACTGCTCAAAAAACACTTCATGTTTTCCCTTTCTCCAGTGCTCTCTGACAGGGGAAGGAGGGCTGATTCATGGAGATAAGCTATGTATATGAGGTAGGTTTGGCAGCCTGTTCCAGGCCCAGAGGTGTCCGTGCCTTCCACCAGCACTCTCCAAAGGAGCAATTTTGCTCCTAGAAAGTGTGGAGTTCTCAGTCAGCACCAGCAAGAGAGAGAGAGATGATGTTCAGTTTGACAATTCGGCTGTCAGCGGGATCTGAAATGTCACTCCCACACCCAGCAGATGCAGTTGGCTCATCCCTTGTTTTAGAGGAATGTACTGAAATTCCTTTTGTAACTGATACAAAATGTTTCACCAGGCTGGAGCTTTATTTTGGAAAAAAAAAAAAGCTCTCATTCCCCTTCAGTTAAAAGGCATTTTAATTAATTCTCTTGAACATATTTAAACTGTTCTATTGCCTTCAAAGATGCTTTTGCAGGGACAAACCATGTCCTTAAGTAAAACCCATATGGCATCAAGTTGAACTAAAACAACCCCAAAACAACACAAAAAAAGTGAGCTGATATTTGAAGAAGGTGGATCCTCCACCTATCATCATTCTTGGCCCTGAGTCTGCCAGAACTTACATCTGTGAATAACTCTGGAAGGATAACCAGGACAAATGTTTGTGTAATGGTAGCTTGACAGGGTAACTTGTTTTTAAACAAGCATGTAGGACAAATCACAACTGGAATGACAGGATAAAAACCAAGCAAGAGGAGACACCAAAAACCTGGGGGAGAAAGATGACACAAGTTCCAAGGAGTCCTGGTACCTTATCTTACAACTGAGCCCATCATTTCAGTACCATAAGTCACCTATCAGATGAGGCTTTCTTTTTAGTATCAATTTTCAATCCATATAAAAATTGTCCCAAAAAGCTTTAAACACCACCAACACACCTGCATCCTTCACATCCTCTTTACCCCTTCAAATTTCTTGCTCCTCTTTGGCCAAACACGAAGTGGGAAAAGAGGAAAACCCTGAAAACCAGCCCAGCTTCACCTTACCTTGAACCCTATGAAAATGTGGATGTAGACAGAAAAGTTATTCCTGAGTTAATATTTCACTCAGAAATAAAATCTGTGATTTTTATCCTGTGTCAACTAAATCTCTCCTTCCCTGACATCGAACTTCATGGAAATTGGACTGGGCTGCAAGGAAAACAGCCGTGACATTTTCCAAGGGCCCAGGTCTATATACCCACGTACTGGTCTTCAACTCCATCAGCTGAACATATTGGATTTGTCTCTTGAGGTTGGAACAACATTATTTACTCTCCATTCCATCATGCAAAGTTTAAAAGTGAACCCAGTTGGGTTTGGTATTTGTCTTAAAACTAAGGCAATGACCACTTTATCACAGGCATTAAATTCAGTTTGTTTGTTTTTAAAACTCATCACAGGTCTGTTAATTGCTCTTCTTTTTTTTTTTTCCAGGAGGCTGAGTTTTCCCCTTCAAGGAAGTTGGCTGTATACAAATATTGCCTATTGAGATATATATATACACACATATATCTGTGTGCATATACATATATATATATCTATATATCTATATATCTATATATATATATATATATATCAGCCCATGGAATGGTTTGGCTGGAGAAAGGAAGACAAGCACAGCCTGTATCAAACCCTGTGCAGTTGTTTTCCTCCATTACACAAACACTTGGCAGGCTTCCAGTAAAAAAACAAAACAAAATTTATGCACCAAAATTAGCCCTTACAATTGCAATCAATTGCAACAATCAAGTGTAAGTAATTCCAGGGGAAAAAAAAAAGAAAAGGTGAGCATGGAAAACAGTGTCAGAGCAATGCTGTGGTTCCTCCTTTTATCCATCATTATGTCCAGCACAGTTTTCCTGCCCGTTGTTGGAGCACACAGCCCATAACCACAGCAATTTGTCACCAAGAAGCTTCCTCCTGCCGTGCCTCAGAATGTTTCCTTGTCATTTCCTTTTTGGGACACCCTCCCCCATCTTGGGGAGGGATGCTGGGAAGAGTCCCTGGAAACTCTGCAGTGGGGAAGATGCCGAGGGAGGGGACGGTGCAGCTCTGCAGGGCCCCACGGAGCCACAGGGCTTGGGGACAACCCAACCCTGGCTCTACAGGTTCTTCCCAGGCCGAATCCCATCTCCAGCTCTGGGTGTGGAGTGGCAGAGCACCTTTCCAAGAGGGGCAGGGAGGGACAGGTCCCCAAAGATCACCATCATGACGTGCACATCACCACTTTACAAACACGAGCCTGACTTTCTCCCTGAAGCGTGGGGAGGGCCTAAGGGGTTAAAAGACACCTCTGCAACCACCAGCCAGCAATCAGGAACACCCCCCAAGGAGATTTTCATGACTTTTAAGACAACTAACACAGTGCCTTGGTTCCTACAGCATCTCTTCACCCTCCCCATGACGCAGGCAGCCCGTACTGAGTGTGGTTATGGTGCCAGAGCACAGCTTGGTGCAGATTTTTTCCTCCCCTTGAAACAACAACTCATGGAACTCGTAATAAATGTTACATTGTTTGGAATGAAAAGCAGAAAATGTATATAAACTTCTGGCAACCAAATACATATGGCAAGAGTGTGCTGGAGAATACAGAATGCTCCAGAGAACGCAAATAATGACAGAACCCTCCCTGGGTAATTGAGTGTAAATATTGCAGCTGATGGTCTCTCCTCTCCCACATACAAGCAAATCAATGTCTGCCCCCTCCACTTTAATCTCAGCTGTCCTCTGTCTTCTTATACCAACAATCTACATAACTTCTGGCCCTCAAAAACCTACATCTTGCGTGTCATCACACAACAAAACTGAATTACCTGCCACTGTTTTAATTCCCTTCTGGGGTTTGGATTGGATTTTTTAAAAGCTATGAGTTGTAAGGCATTGTTTTAAATATAGCAAAAAAGGAGATGGCTGGAGGAAAGGATCTGGAGGAGAACTGAAGCTGATAAGCAGGAAAGGTGACTATAACAACACACCAGACTGTAGAACACCCTCCTAAAGCAAGGGAAAAATAATGATTGCAAAAAGCAATGCCACAGCAGAAGATGAGCAGCATTTGATCACATCTCCATAAATCTCATCCTCCTGCAATGCTATGGAAAGGCAAAGATATCCCAAACACAGGAATTTTCTTAGGCTGGAGAGGCAGGGAAAAGAAAATGGCCACACTGCAAAAGCATCTTAAAATATTTCCCGCTCTGGCTATCACAAAAAACAAACAGCAGCAGAAACTTGCACACCCATGTTCCAAGAAAGGGGAGACCTCATGGAGTGGCCGTCCCATTCCTCAGGAAGGGCGTGTGGTGCCAGGGGCAAAGGGGCCAAGAGCAGCCACTCCAGCAGGGAATTTCGACCCTGGCACGGCCAAAGGCTGGCACCAGGAGCCTTCCCAGCTCAGGTGCTCCACGAGCAGGGAACAGGCTGTAAACAACATCGTACACGTGGGCACACAGAAGGAATGGTTTGACTCCAAAGGCATTTTCCCTCAGCACACAAACACCGCAGGAATTTCCCCTCGTGTCCCAAAGAGCCTCGCTCTGTGCACAGAGTCCACTCACAGCACTGGTTATTTTCTGTCCGACCATTAGAGGCAAAACAAGAGACTGCAGTCCACATCCTGAGGTTCAGAGAGGCTCTGCAGCCATGGAAGGAGCTATTTTGGGAGATCTGTGTGGTTGCTAGGGCAAACCACTGCACCATCCACCAAGCGGGATCTGGTTTGTACGCCAGGAGAGGAGGAAGAAGTTGAGATTTCTAAAGAGATGACTAAGCTGGGTAACGTGAGAAACCAAATGAAATGCCAGGCTGTGGAGAAATACAGCTACAGCTTCCACCAGGACTCACTGAGCTCCTACATAGAACACTCCCGGTTGGTCTGAGCCAACAGAGCCTAGACCAGCTTGGAAGAAACTTCCAAAGGTTGTACAAGGGCATCCTGCTGCCTCCCCAGGCAGGATTAACTATATCCAAACACACCACTGAACCAGAGCAGTTGTTCATACAGCTCCCTCGGATCAGTATTCCTGGTCCTCTCCCCAAGGGAGTCAATGAGGCAGGCAGAAATGAAGCAGTCGGCCCTCAACTGCACACCAAGCCTCCTGCAAAATTAGGGAATCGTTCCAGATGCGAAAAAAACCCACAAATAACTGATGGATGGGTTTTCTAGGAGCTGTGTATGCATGGAGAGCTTCTCATTTTCAGAATGACTGGAGCCTTGGTTTACATCAACACATCTGGATAGTCTTATGTCGTTTACAAAAGACCGTGACGGTTTTTCTATCCATTTCTATCTATTTTTTGAGCTTTCAGCTCAAAAAACATCCTTAGAAAGTTAACAGGGCAAAGGCTGTAAAGAGAGGACAAAGTTGTGTGGGGGTTAAACTATGTTCCCTTTACTCCACAGACAGTGAAGAAGGGAAACTCAAATGCATGAGACCAGAGAGTATTTGATAAGGATTTAAACTGCTGAGGGGAGACTCAGACAATAATCTGATTTAGGCCTTGCAGTGAAATGAGCAGTGCCTGCTAAGGCTTAGTCAAACTCCAGCACACCCCACTCCTAACAGGCAGCACTCCCAGCTCAGCCTGGCATTACAACTCATTTACAGCTCTTTTCCCCCCGTTCTGACTGCTGAAATAAAAAGGTTCAAAAGAATGATGAAGAGATTTAAGCACTGCAGCGACCACAAACTCGGTGAAATTCCGAGCCACCAGACCCAGGTATCGCTGCTGCAACCCCCGGGAGCGACGCTGAGGGTACAGTGACCACCAGGACTGAAGCAGAAACCTCTGCCACAGGTGGTGGATGGACACCCAGTGTGGGCTACACCTCTGCCACAGTCCCAGGCATGCTCCACAGGCCTCTGGGCAGCAGGGGCTGCACCTCTTTGCTGGAATAGCCACAAACCAGGCAGTGTATGAGACACCAACTCACACTCTGGGGCTGACACAGCACAGCCCCGGCCCCCTGCCTTTGCCCAAGAGTGAGAAGCTCCCAAGCTTCTGCAGTGATCCAAGGATCCAACTGTGGCCCTCTAATGACCAATGCACATGGGTACACACGTGCCAGCAGTTTAAGAGACAGCCTTGTTCGCTTTAGGTCCTGTTAAAGACCTAAATCTGATGCTTCTAAATCACTCAGTTCTGAAAAATGGGGCTTAAATACCACTGAAACCTAAGAACATAAAGAGAAAAACATATGTGCACATGCTCCTAAGAAACCAAACAGCTTTTCAAAACAGAATTTCTCTGACACGCTCCTAAAGAAAGTGGTTTTTATTTAAACCCTGAAGGGCAGGAGAAAGACTTCAGCACATGTCAGTAAGAACTCCCACTCAGCACAGGCGAAAACACTGGCACAAAAGTAAACTAATCACTTCCTAAGCTGCTAAGATGCCATTATAAACTACAATATGTATGCCCACGTGACATTTGAACATGAACATCTCCAAGTATCACAACGTAAGGGCTTTTTTAAACAACTTCAGGATAGAATTTGGTCACACGATGACACACCCGTACAGAAAAGACTAAAAGGGAAGAAGACAGTCTCCCATCTCCTGACAAGTCCTCTGAGTTTAAAAGGCACTTGAATCTGACTTAGATCTATGTAAACAAAGATCATGGAAACAACTGCCTGTAGCAGCCTGAGGAAGAGGAACTCTGGTATCATCTTTCACTGTGTAGCTTCACGAGAGGATGGAGGGGACAGAAAGAGGGAAGCAAAGCACCCACGGTCAGCAACACAGCCCGAGGTGGACAGGCCTCTTTCTTTTGTACCTTGGGCCATCAGGATAATTAGATCCTGCATAACACCCACTGACCCGTGTCAGGCAGCACATATAACAGGGATCCAACCTCTCCAAGCTGCACAGAGGAGCTGCTCCACGTTGCAAACTGTGCCCTGCGCTTTAGGGACAGATTCTGGCGCCGACACTTCGGCAGCACCATCCTGAGCCCGCTGGACAGACCGATGGACAGTGTCACCCCACGGTCCTGGAGGTCCAGAGCCATTTGGTGAGCAAGGAGGAACCCCGGAGCCTGAGCTCCAGCTGCCCCACATCACCCAGGGACCCCACGGATCGACCCCAGCTCAGACACCACAAACATCTTTGGAAGAGCCGCGGAGTTGATGGAAAGGTCAGTCTGAGCCGCTGCACTTCTGTTTCTACCCTCCCTCCCCTGAGCTGCAGAGTTTCTAAATTAATCTGAGTCTTTAGGCTTGTCGGCTTTTATTGCCATTTCCTACAGCAAAGCCCGGCTTTCGCACCACAGACTGCGCGGCTCAAATCCCCAGACAAGCCCAGTAAGTGCTTTCTGCAATTTGCCTTTGCCCTTACTCATCCAACTGCGCTCCCTTAAGTGTCTCCTAAAAACCTAAGATAGGAAACGGGCTTAGTTTCCTCCTTATCCCCCCCTCTCTGGAACATTTTAATAGGAACACGGCAGCCGGATCCCCCTGGGAACAGCCCCGCTTTGTAGGGATTGCACTCCACGGGTCACTCTGTGGGGTCAGCCTGGACCCACAGCCCCCTCCCCAAATCCTGACCTCTGCCACTCAGAGCCCTCCTGACATAAGAATGCCAGAGGGCAAGAAATCCTGCCTCTGTGCAACAAGGCATTGTTAAAGGGAAAATTCCTCGGGTTTGGGGTTTTTTTCCTAAATCCTTCACAAGGCTGAGAGAATTGGGATTGTTCAGCATGAAGAAGAAAAAGCTTCGGGGTGACCTAATTGCAGCCTGCAGTACTTGAAGGGAGCCCACAAGAAACATGGAAAGAGACTATTTACAAGGGCCTGGAGGGACAGAAAAAGGGGGAATGGCTTCAGACTGACAGAGAGTAGGTTTAGGTTTGATATTAGGAAAAAATTCTTCCCTGTGAGGATGGTGAGGCCCTGGCACAGGTTGCCCAGGGAAGCTGTGGCTGCCCTGGAAGTGTTCCATGCCAGGTTGGACGGATCATGGAGACCTAAAGACAGACCACCACGGCCACGGGATGGATGGGGACAACACTGGACGTGGCACTCAGTGCTCTGTGGGGATCAGGCACAGGTTGGACTCCATCTCAGAGGTCTTTCCCAACCTAAACGACTCTGGGGTTCTGTGAAAAAGCCCGATGATGACTCTGCTGTGGCCTCCCCTGACCCCCCTGCTGTCCCCTCCCCACGCAGTTGCCGTGGGCGCGTTGCCAACGTGCTGCACCACACGAACTCAGACAAAGAAAAGAACAAAAACCTTTCTCCCGCTGGCTCTGGAGGAGGAGGGAAAGGAGGGAAATCCAGGGATCAGTCTGTCACTCTGTGCTCGCGGGCGCTGCTGCCACAGAGCACCAGAAAGCTTCACACTCCATCTGTGCGGTGAGCGGGAAGTGCGAGAGCACGGGATGGAGGAGCAGCCCCTGCCTGGAACTCCACAGCACCACGAGCAAGGAGAAGCAGCAAAACAACATCCACGAGTCATCTCCCACGAGCAGTCTTTCCAAGGTAACATAACACCCCTGGACACGCTTCCAGACCAGCGGGAAAGAACACAGGGCACGCCTCGGTGTCAACTCCCTGGAAGTGCTGTGCTCCTGGCAGGGACAAGCTCAGAGCACAGCATCCCCACACCATCCTGCTCACAGGCAGGGGCCTGGGACCATCATTCCGTGCTGTGACAGCCAAGGTCACCCTTTTCCCTGGGAGGGGAAACCTTTCAAGTAGCTCCACTGCTGGAAATAGAGTGTTGCCAAGCTTCAGGCATCAAAACCCTGAAGTCTACTCTACACCTGGGGCTGTCTGAGGGGCTTTTTTAGTGGGTTGGAGTTTTCTCAGTGCTGTTGGGTCCATGAGACAAATTTTAAGCATGTGAGGCTCAAAGCCTCATAATTAAAGAGGCAGAGAAAAGGGAAGGGGGGGAATGTGTGGTGGGACACACACGGCATTGTAACAGACATCCCCATGTTTAAAACTATAAAACCTAAGAGGTGGGACAGCACAGAAGTTCTTGTCCCAGAAGTAGCAAAGCTGGTTGAAAAATAAAAAATAAAATGAACGAATGGAGTTTTAAAAGCATGGTCTGATATGTCATTCATACTTACCTTGGCAAGGTCTCTTGTTTTCCAAAGGTCTGGCAGCTTCTAGGTGAACGCAGCGGCTCCGGAAGGAGAGTTTGACAGCACAGTCTGCAGAGGGATCCCTGGAAAGCAGAAGGTCTGAGTTTTCCCTCTGTGCAGTCCCATCGACAACAGACTTCGGCCTTCACAGTTCCTCCAGTTGGCTTCTCCTCAGCAGAAGGGTGTTGGAGAGGAGCCGTGGGACACACGAGGAGCCTCCCCGGGGAGCTGCACTGCACAGAGAGCAAACACAGGGCTGACACCACAGAGCAGCAGCTTCCCCGGGTTTATGCAACGTTTATGACTCCTGTTCAATTATGAAGGAGAGCTTACCATGGAAACTGCAAGGAGCTGGTTTGTTTAAGATACAGAGCCCTCGTTTTAAGTGAGAGCTGTTCAAAGGCAAACACCTGAACCGCACTCGAGGCTTTGCATTTCCACCCGGCCCCCAGAAGACTTGGACGCTACAAAACAAAGACATTTGGAGCTGTTCCTCCCTAAAGCTAAGGAGCCAGGTGAAAGGAAGGAAGGGATCCATTCCTTCATGCAGCCATTGCAGGGTTTGGAGGTTGGGAAATGCCGTTTTCCATGAGGCCCCCAGGACTGCAGTGGCTCAGCAGGGCTGCCAGCCCACATCAGCTCCCGAACTGCGGAGCCGCAGGGACCGGTCCCAGTCCTGCACGGCCCACAGTCAGCAAGTGACCCAGTAATCCAATTAGGCAGCAACATGGGCTGTCTGAAGATATAAAACAAAAGGAAACAGCGAAGGGAAAAGGAAATTATGCCTAAAGCAGAGCGTATCCTCATTACTCCCCTCATCTCCAGCTGCAAGCTCAGTGTTTGGGAGACGGGGACAACACGCTACAGAAAGCCCAGCCTGGAATCATCATCAAGCACCAGGGCTGCTCTCTGACTGCATGGAAGCCCAGGCAATGAAGAGACAGTCCTTCCTAACCAGCCTGGTCAGAAGAGCTTGGCATGATGACTCCAACCTGTTCCAGCTACTTAAGGTGCTTCCCTGGCTTCTGTCATACCACATTCAGCCACTGCCAGGTGTTCTGAGGAGTGTGTCACCCAGAAACCACAAGGTTGCAAAGGGACCAGGGCAGGGACTCAGTGATCCTCAAGAGCCCCTTCCAACTCCAGATATCCTGTGATTCCATGATCATTTCTTCTGAACATGGCCCAGGCTGCTCCTCTGGGTCCTCCCTCAGGGTGTCCAGCTCCAAAGAGTATCCCATGGATGCCCCACATCCAACACTAACGTAACAAGTCCAGGAGAAACCACCCATTCAGCTTCAAGGGTCAGAACCCCTGGGAGGAGAAGGGAAGCACACTTTTGCACCACAAAAAAAGGGGATTTCTGGGTAAAACAGGTGTTTAAACTGCCCGTGGTTTTCCCACATCTAAGAAATGAGCACAGCCAACATGCTAAAAACACATTTTAGGTAACTTTCTATCTGAACTCTGGCTTCTGAGGAGACAGAAGATAACTACAGGCTCAAACTCAGAGCAAGAGATGGATTTGTCTGTGGGAGTAAAAGCTCAAGAGCACAAAACCTTTCGCCTCAGCTCCTGTGCTGGAGGCCCAAACAGCATCATCTGGGTGCTGGGAAAACAACAAAATGAAAGGAAAAAGGCCTTATAAGTGCCATTGCTCTGGAAAATTAGAATTTTTAATAGGAAAGTAAGCATAAGGCTTGTTTTATATGATGATAACTATCAGCATGTCAGGAGTTTTTATGGTTTCTCCATTATCATAACAAAAGCATCTTGCTCGAACTGCAGGAGTTAAAAATGCAGAACATCCTGACTTCCTAAAGATAATTCTGCAAACAAGAAGTGATGAGGATGCACTTCTACCACTGATTTCTTTTATTCAAAACTTTCTCAGCACTTTCAGTCTGCAGAGAGACCCAGATATTTTATCAAGGTGGACCTGCAACCCAAGATCCAAGTTTGAAAGCAAGATAAGTTGAGGAGCTGAGCATCCATCTCTTGCTTAGAAAAACCCTTCTCCTGAATATTATCCTAAAGGGATTGCTTTGGCTCTGTACCCTGTGACACAAATAAAGAGGAGGCACTGTTTGCCATGCTACCAACACCTGTCTGAGCATGGCCAGCAGCTCCACAGGTCCAAGGGGCCACCAATTCCTCAGCAAACACAACATTTTTGTACCCTCTCCACGGACAATTAGCAACAGAAGCCTGAAACGTCAAAACCCAACTCTTAATTACCGAAGTCAGCACTTAATGACTCCAATTACATTTCCACTGATTTCTGAAAATTGGATTCTCCACCACACTTGCCGTGTTTAAATGAGTTTCTTACCTCATCCATGGTAATTATACTCTGACAACCCAAATTAAAATACAGCAGAGATTTCTAAAATCCTACTTGAAAATAGTGGGGATTTAAGGACAAAAAAATTTCTTAAGCCTCCTGCCTTCCACATTTTTTAACGTGTTCCTTTCAGGGCCCAGGAATGCAGAGGGTTAAAAGATGAGATATGCAAAGGACAGTTATGTTGTTGAAATGCCACTGAAAGGGTGTTTTAGAAGTAGAAAACAGTCTTATTTCTGTGATAGAAACTCAGTATCTTAACCCCCGTATCACAGAAATTTGCTTCTTATTTTATTCTAAATCCCAAAGTTACTCTTCTCAGGTTCACCATCAGAGTGATCCCAGCAATGAGGAGATTCATCAGGAAGGAATAAATACATTTCTCAGTCACAACTACCAGCTTCTGGATCTAACCTGTGTGCTGAGACCCACCAACAACATGTGCCTCTGGGATAATCCTGGCCTCTGCAGGATGCAGTTGTATCCTTTTGGGGATGCCTCCCCTTTATCTGGGAATTATTGTCAAGTTCCTGTCCGTAATTAGCACTAGAAATGGAAAAGGAGAGGAGAGTCCATTTCAAGGAACTAAGCCACCAGTGGAAAGAATGCATAAAAACACAGTGTTTTAGGGCTCATAAGATACAGAGAGCAGCAAATTCTCCACAGAACATGCCCTTTCCATGCATTTTTCTCCTGAAAAGGGAAGGGGGGGGGAAAAAACACACTAACAGCCCCTAATCCCTTTGCCAACCTCCAAACTCAAAGATCCTCAAGTTCCTCACAGCATCCCAAAGCCCACCCCAGCTCCAGAGGAGCACAGAGCAAAGCTGGTGCACGTGTTCAGCGTGTACAGTGTGAACTCAGGAGGACACATTCACAGGGTCACGTTCTCACCCCGCCACAGGGACACAACGTGCTGCTGTCACAGCCACTTCTTGCAATAATACCTTTCCATTCTGCTTGTTTCCACTTTATTTTTATTCTCATCTTTCGCAAAGACTCATTACTCAGCAGTGGTTGTTGGATTTTATGTTCACATATGGTTTAAAGAGGTGGCTGTTTAATGTTCCCTATATGTAAATAACTACACGCTGCTCCAGTCCCTGCTGTGCAGGGGAAGGAATGATTAGATCATAAATCTCAAACACAGAAACACGTCAAGTTGGTTCTCATCTACAAACACATTAGAGCTTACTCTGGGTTACATTTTCTACCTTCCTTTTTACCCACGAATCCCCACTGCTTTTAATGAGCACCTAAAGCAGCCAGCAACAGGGAAAATTATCCCAAAAAGCAGGAGTCCCCAAGACATCAGGAGAAATTTCTTCATGGAAAGGGTGGTCAGGCACTGGCAGGGGCTGCCCAGGGAGGTTTGGAGTCCCCATCCCTGGAGGTGCCCAAGGAAGGCCTGGCCATGGCACTCAGTGCTCTGGGCTGGGGACAAGGTGGGCATCGGGCACAGGGTGGATCCATGGGCTGGGAGGGCTTTTCCAACCTCAGTGATTCTGTGATTCCGTGATCCTGAGCCTGAGGAAAAAGGAGTCGCTGCACAGGGAGCTGGTTTAACTCCCAGCCAAGAGCAACCACGGGACAACCCTGGAATCACAGACTGGTCTGGGTTGGAAGGGACCTTAAACCCCTCCAGTGCCAACTCCCTGCCCTGAGCAGGGACACCTTGCACCAGCCCAGGTGGCCCAGCAGTGCCAAGGTAAGAGCCAGGAGGGGCAAACACCTGCATTCTGAATGACTCTGCCTCTCCTGGAACTGTGGCACAACCCCAGTGCTGCTGCTGGAAACCAAAACACGTTTTTCAGCGTAATTTATCATCTTTTTAACAAGGCTGACAGTATTCATTTCAAATCAAAGCTCCCAGGCCAAGCACATTAAAACCATTTCTATTTTTCAGAAGTGAACGCTGTGAGGGCCAGGAGCAACATTAACATACCCACTAACATTTCCAGCTTGTCCAGTATCAGAAACCAGCACGTAGAATAATCTTTTGAACTTTCCAAGGCATGGAAATGCTCTTTATTTAAAGAGGAGATACATAATTCATTGCTCAGCTGGTCTCCCTTCCTTGCTGATCCACAACAGATCATAGGAAACATTCTTACTCCCTGTCACCCCTGCTCCTGATACTCCCAGGCCTTTCAGAGCAAGGAAAGCAAGGCAGAAAAAGCTCTTGATGGCTACTGGGAAGACATTCTATACCCACAGGTAAAAGGGAAACAGACCTCCATCACAGGTACCCCCAGACAGCCCATGCTGCTACCCACAAAGGCACCAAAATCACCCAAAATCTGTGATACCACTAACAGATGCAGGCACTCCCCCCTGCAACCACCTGCCTCGGTGGTGTGGTGGGTGTAGAAATCAGTCTCTGGTGGCAAACAACCGACCAAAACCAGGAAAAGACTCACGAGGCAGAAATGAAGGCACCAATCAAGAAGGCAGGAAGGAAGGAAAAAAGATCCTTGGCCTGTGGAAGCAGGCAGGAGACAACCTGAAACTGGGTATTAACTCAATTTATACAAATGCAGTCCAAGCTATCGAGTTTGGGCATAGTCTGTCTGCACTGAGGAGTCACTGCTACAGCTACAGGATCCAAAAAATCCAAACCAACACTGCAGGATGAGGATGGGAGGAACCCCAGAGCTGCTCAGGTTTGCCTTTCCCCTCCCCATCCTACCCACACACACACTCCACGTCCTAATGAGGAATCCTTGCCCAAGTCCAGCCCCTGTGCCTGATTTCTGCTGACCCTGAAGTTATCCTGCAGCTCTAACAACAGATGATGGATCTCATTTCCTACCCCAGCAGCCTCTGTTGCGTGGCATTGCTCTGCATATTAATGATCCCTAATGACACCTAAAAGCCTCTGCAAAGTCTCACATATGGATTTTACCACTTAGTGTGAAGCCATAAAGAGCCCACAGTGGCAGAGCACGTTTAATGACCAAAACCAGGAAAGCATTCATTAAGACATCCTCTTACTCTTGTGGAAAGGGGCATTAAAGATGATTTTTCTCCTGGACCAGCAGTGGCAGGTGAGGAAGGTGATGAGTAATATTAGTCTGAAAGGGATCTTTAAAAGATGCATTATTTAAGTTGGCAGGGAATAAGCCTATTCAGTGAAAGCAGGGTGGGGAAAAAAGGGTCAGGGGAGTGAAGGAAAAGAGCTGCCTGCTCGCCTGTGACATCGTCAGCTTCGGACACTGATGGAGATTCATCCTGAGGAATATAAATCACCTCCTGTCAGGACTCCTGGAATTCAGCACTTCCTGTGGCTGCTGAAGAGGCACTGTCAGCTGATCCCTGATTCTCAAGTTTGGGATGACAACTGGGGGGGATATGGCTGAAAAGAAGGGTTAATTAAACAAAGAGGCAAATAGGCAAGAGCCTTTAGGAATTGATTAGGCAATGGAAGTAAATGACTTGGCAAAACAACCCTGATCTCGCTGCCAGAGTTATAAAAACATCCAGGAGATGCAGAGCTGTGCTAGTGATTGATATTCTCACTGTATTTTCCTGCAGCAATGGGGAGTGTGGGACATTTATTGGGGCAAATGAAATCATAACCAAGCCACCTCCTTTTCTACTCCGTGCGAGAAGAAAGAGCTGCCAAGGATCTCTTCATCCAGAAACCAAAGCACCACCGAGGACTTAGGAAAATGATCATGTTGCCAAAATAAGGCTCAGAAAAATATACTCATCAAGCTCACGTGGAATTGGTTCTTTCCTTGCTTGGAGGAACAGTGCACCAACACTCACACAGTGACCAAAACCAGAACCCATATTCCTTCCACATTTCTGCTCTACAGCAAGATTGCATTTTCCACTCTCCTGTGCAGATCTATTTCTGTTTGTTTGGGAAGTCACACGGCATGGGGAAGGCCCTGAGCCTTGGGAAAAAAAAATACATGTCAAACGTAGACCATGCCTGTGTTACACACCCAAAAGTTACTTAATGTTTTTTGTGATACACCAGCAAAGAAAAGAGACTTCAGTCTGGGTTCAAGTCTCGAATCGTCGCGTTCACGAGGTCAAAACTGCAGCTGGTATAAATTTACTTACCACCACCATAAATCCCAGCATGGTAACACTGAAATATTCTGGCTGTCAGAGCAGGGACGTTCAGGCTGCCCTGCATTTTTAACCTTGATTATACATAATTGTTAATCACTGACCCATTCTCTGGCCGCCCTCGGCTCCAGCGCGTTGCTAAGCGACCCATTTTTGCTCCAGATACTTTTTAAACTCTGGTTAAGAAGTGGCCAAAAGTCAACAAAGTGAGGATTGAGATTATTGTGGACAGATACGAGGTGGGACGTGAGTGAGACCCACCGACACCTCTACCCAAAAGTGCAGTAACACCCAGTGCCACCTTGAAACCCCCTCAGAGCAGCCCCACAGCTCACACATCTCCCAGGGAAAACCAGGCTGCTCTCCCAGAGCTAATGGGAATATCCTCTCCCAGAGCTAATGGCAATATTCTCTCTCAGCCAGGAGGGAAGGGATTTTCTAGAGTCCAATGGTTAAAAATAATCAGGTAGAATTAACCAGTAGAGGGTAGAAATTATCCAAGCCTGTGTTTCGCTGTCATCATGCCTGGCAAGAGGCACTTGGAGCAGCCAAATTCCTTCTGCTGCTCCCTTCAACAGCCTGGGGCTCTCCTGCCCACCAGGATCCTTTGGATTTGTGGGAAGGGACCTCAGAACTCCAGGACTTTTATCCTTCTGGCAAATTTGGGGGACACAGGGCAGCATTCACAGTCCTCCCCGTGCCATTTATCTCTATTTTTCCCCTCTCTTTTTGTTTTGAAAACACTGTAAAAAATAAGGGCAGCACTCCCTGTATTATATAAATCTTAGAGAAATGTGTCCTTCTCTTGCTATTTCACTCCTGTATCACCATCCCATTAACAACCACTGTGGTATGTCACTTTTAGCCAAAGAAATTTGATTTTCGTCCTATAGAAACCACTTGTTAAAATGCTACAGAGTTACACAGCAGCAAGACTGAGCAGCCACATCAATTGTTGCAGGATTCACGAGGAACAGGCAGGCAGGAAAACTCCAAAGTTCTGCTTTTCCTGCCTTTTCTTCTTTTAAATATGACCTAGTGGTACTGGTTACAGTCACAGCTGTAGTTACTGGTGTAACCAGTGTAAATTAGACATTTGTGATCAGGTTCCCAAAGCAGCTGAGCATTCAACAGGAGGCTGTGGCCTTGTGCCAGAGTGGGAACTCCAGTAGCTGAACATGCTTTCTTGTTTTCAGAAGTGTTATCAGGTCAATACAATGATGCAAACACATCTTCTTCTCTTTTGGTTTTCCTCTAAACCTTCAAGAAAACTTTGAGTAAAGCCTAACTTGTTTGAGGCCAGGTTGGACAGGGCTTGGTCTACTAGAAGGTGTCCCTGCCCATGGCAGGGGGTTGGAACAGGATGAGCTTTAAGGTCCCTTCAAACACAAACCATTCTGGGATTGCCTGATTCTATGAAGTACTGGGGTAAAAACACCCAGACAAAGACTTCCAGCTTGTGCCTCTCTTTTCCTGTCAGGAATCTCCTCATCAAAGTCAGGCCAGGCTACACCACCAATGTTTTAAGAGTACCAGGCATGGCTTAAAGCACAACGTAGGCTATATTTTGTAAAGAGGGAGAGGAAGATTTGGACAACCAGATGATTGCCAGGGACAACACGTGCAAACAAAATGCAGAGAGGCATAAGGATCAACAGGCTGCTCTGAAATGATTAGCTTGGAAAAGAAATGATTAAGCATGAAGAAGTCATACAAAACCAGGAGGCCCCCTGAGTAATTTGACCACTTCTGTTTGGACTGGTTTTTGGTAGTTTGTTCTAAAGGAGTGAAAACCTTCACCCATCTCACCTTCGCTGCTGCTGCTGCCAGGGCCAAGTGGGTTTGTCCCACGTGCTGAAACCAAACCGAGTCGTGCAGCACAAAGTTCTGTCCCTGCCCTGTCAGTCACCACAGGCAACACGATCCCATCACCTCCAGCTGACCCCTGGAGTTAAGTATTGTTCCATGAAAAAATCCTGGAGATGGCTGATGGCAACCTGCCCTCCAGACAGACGGGCCTTGCGCAACTCCCGACCTGCATCCCAAGCCAAGGCACCGTCCCGCAGGATTCGGACTGGAGACAAACACCCGCAGCACAGGGGAAGGGGACGAGCCAGGAACACAAAACCAGGGGCTTGGGGAAGGCTGCTGGGATTAACAACGACGTTTCCACCGGCTCTGCAGAGGAAGAGCGAGAGACAACGCAGAGTAGGAAACTCTGCCAAACAAAACTGCTGGGAGCTGGATTGCTCAGTGTTCCCTTCTGCGAGCAAAGCTTCCAGGAAAAGAAAACAAACCCCTTTTGGTCCGAGAAGTGCCTGGAGTACAAAACCTGGACTCGGCTCTGTTCTCTGCCTTCCCCAAGAATCCGAAGGATCCGTGGTCAGAGCAGAAGGACAGTGCAATGTGTGTGCACAGAGACATCAAACAGGCGATGCTGCGTCAGGAGACGGACAGCAGAAGTAATTTTGGGCCCACTGGCCTCTGCAGAAGGATAACAAAGAAAAAAGGAACTGTGAAGAGCTTCAAAATTAAAAACACTTCTTGGAGGAAGAGAGCCATGAGTAGCACCCGACAGATGTTGCAGTTGTTAAATGTTTGATGCCTGCAGGCATCGGGCAACCGGCCTCACACCAAAAGCAGAGGTGACTGCTGAGGTCACTGCAGGTCTGGTCACTGCCGAGACCTGAGGACAAGCCTAGAAGTTTCAATGAACTCCATGATCCCTGAAGAAAGAAAAAAAATGATAAAAAAAGCATAGAAAGACACCCAGCACTGGACTGCACAGTGCTCCACTCCACTGGACAGGAGCAAAAGCTGACCATGCATAAAACATGACAACACGCATTTGGAGCCAAATTCTTAGTTCATCAGACCTATTAAAACCAACCATCAAGGGGAGCCTCAACCTACTCAGCTCTACAGGAACAAGCACCAGGCTAACACTTTCCCTGTTCTCTCCCTCACGCCAGCCTCCCCAGGATGCCAGGGGATGGAAGCCCTCCTCCTTCTCCTCCCATCCCACATCACAGGGATGCACATAGGGCAGAGCTGACACAGCCACTCCTGTGCTGAATCCCTTCTCATAAAGCTGCCTCACGTTCCCAAAGAGCCATTAATCCGTCACCCTTCAGCTCTAAAATTCATACAAATGATTTTATTCATAATTAATTAAGGTCTCTAAATGTGGAAATTAAATTACCATTTACAGAGCAAAAGGAGATGGCACAGGAAAACCTGGATAGCAGCAATAGCTCTGCATGGATCAGGAGGACATGGGGGGTGGGGACTATCTGGCAGTGTTGTGGAGTCACACAGTGAAATCTGTACTAGGTCAAAACACAGATTACAGCATCTTTGAAAAGCTGCTCAGGCCCAGTCACAAGAGACCTTTAAGTTGGAGGTGCCAAATTAACCCCAAAACTCAGGTTCCTCCTCGACTCTGCTGTTAATAATCCCCTGGACTTTTGCACTAGGAGCACATTTTGAGGACAGCTGAAGACCCAGCATTCCTTCTGTTGCCTGGCTCCTCCGCTGGAAAACAAGCTGCTGGGAGAACAAAAGAGCTGCTCCTCCTCACGTGTATTTAGCCTCACCTTTCCATTCGAATCAGGCTGCCAGAGAGGAGAGAACATACAGGAAAACAGATGGCCCTGCACTGAACACGAGGCATAATTCACTCGAGGGGCCGGGAGGGAGATGGGATGAGCAGGCTGAGGATCAACACCACCACGGAATTCAGCCATACAGGCACAGCAGGGCTCTGCTGTAACACAGCCACGGACGTTTTCTCCTTAACTCAGAAGGGAAAGATTGTGAAAAGTTACTTTGCTTCTCATTTCAGTGGCAAAGAAGCATCAGAATCAACGACGGGGATGATTCCACGACAAGTTTCAAAGGCAACTCTCTCCCATCCCTGACAGCCCATGGATGCTCTCAGTATCAGAATCCAATACAGGATCTTTTTCCCTTATATTCAGCTACTGGTTTGCCCGGTTGCCAAGGGATTTTTAGGGTAAGAAGATGGCAAGGAGATGGTCTGTACACAATTACTCAAGGAGACCAGGAAACAGACGGGTCCCAGACATTCCCATGCTCAGCCAGGCAGGCAGATTGCAGGAAGGCTAATGGCCATGTTGAAATTCAAAGAAGAAAAGGTTCATATAAGTGACCTTTCTGGTTTCCAACGCAGCCAAAAATAACAACACACCAATTACGGGGAAATTTCAGGACCAGATTCCCCCCAAGCCCCCAGAGCCCTCAGTGAAGTCAGGGAAGGCTGTGCTAACAGCATGCACAAGTTTTCCTGACAGAGGGAACAGGGGGAGGCTCCTCACAGCACCCCTCAGGAGCCTTTCAGGATCAGCCCTTCACTTGGCAAGACAAACCCCACCAAGCCAAGGAACAGCACAGGCATGTTTTGTTGCTGAGAAAGCAGGCTCTGAAGAGATTGAGAACGTGGATAGCAGGAACAAGAAGAACTGCTCCGTCTGGTCTCCCTTCCCCGCTCGCCCATCGCCACGAACCCGCTGTCTCTGTGAATCCAACCAACTGGTAATTCCCCTTCTGCCGCTGACGCACAAAGGATGCGAGGAGGCCTCAATTAGGGGTCCGTGTCTCACAGGCTGTCAGAACTCCTGCCTTCGGCTCCCCAGCGCCCCGGGTCAGTTCCTGACGGGGAGCTGCCCCACACAGCTCCGAGGTTGGCACTTCCAGAGCGCCTGCAGACACGCGGGCAGAGGTACGGGACCGGGCGCCACAAGAAACGCAGCCGCCGTGGAACAGCCAGTTTTGAAACCCCACGGTTTGTTCCTGGCAATATGTCCATTAGAAACTGATGCTTTCCCTTTCAATTCAGGCTTTTCCACGCTGCTGCTGATGGTTTCAGTCCCCCAGAGGCCCAGGCATGTGCTTGGCTTTACCTGTCTAGCCAAGGTCCTTATTTACACGCCGTAAGAGTTAAGCAGATGCCCAAAGCGCAGCTGGTATTTCAGGGCCATACCCAAGGGGAGGTTCAGGTTGGACGTCAGGAGGAATTTCTCCATGGAAAAGGTTGTTAAACATTGGAAGGGGCTGCCCAGGGAGGTGGTAGAGTCCTCACCCCTGGAGGTGTCCAAGGAACGACAGGATGTGGCACTCAGTGCTCTGGGCTGGGGGACAAGGTGGGGATAGTTCACAGGTTGGATTTGATCCCAGAGGTCTTTTCCAACCTATGTTGGAAATGATGGCATGCATCAAGATGCTATGAAATAAGAAGACCCATGTGAGAAGCAAGCTGAGGTGCCCCTCACACCACATACTGCATTTCAACATCCCTGCCAAGCTGAGGGGAGCAAAAGGCCCCTCCAAAGGCAGCTCTGCTACGATTTATGTTAATAATCCCCTGGACCTCTTCAGATCTCTCCCTGAAGACCTCAAGAGTTGCAGCCACATCCCAGGTGCCCACATGGCACAAACACAGACCCCAGCCTGCCTCCCAAGAGCTGTGGTAGCAATGCCCCACTGTCCAGCAGCACACACACAGCCCCTCGAGCTCGGCAGACAGGAAAACAGCAATTTCCTCAGCAGGACCACTTTTGTTAAGGGCAGGACCTGGAGCAGCACAGACACCTTCTGCAAACCACCCCCACCGAACCCAGCACACATCACACATCATAAATACCACCCCTCAGCTGGCCATCAAGGGCTTTTCTTCCTAATGAGCCTTTTCAAACCATAGCAGACAATGACCACAAAACAATCACAAAGAATAATATTGGAAAATGCCAATTAGGGAGAGTATATGAACAAAGCTTCAAAAGAGAAAAACAACTTCGACAAAGACACTCCTCATTTTTACCCAGCTACAGACAGTACTTATTTGAGGCAAAACATTTTGCTGGAAAACACAGAACCATAGAATAGGATTTGTTTTAATTATGTAACTCTGACTTCCCACACAAACAAATCCAGCTATTGAAAATGCCATACCCTGGCTTTTAAAATGGCACGAGCCGAGCCAAGGAGAAGGAGATTGCACGGTAATTAACGCTTCCTTGCAATCTACAAGGTATTCACCACTTGGTTTGGCCCACGGGAATTAAACACTGCTGCAAAGTGACATAAAACACTGTTCCAGAGTAAAATCTGTCTCTGCCCTGTCCTCATTTCTCCCTGGAAAAATCTGCATGTGCACGTGAACGGAGACGAGCGGGTGAGCTCATGAAGGCAGAGGGGCTGCCCCTTCTCCCCTTCCCAGCCTGGGCACCACCTCTCCAGCCCTCACTGCCAGGGGACCCAGGGGGTGGCCAGGAACCAGTGGCCAGTCCAGCCCCTGCCACCTGTCCCAGAGTCACCCAGGGCTGCTCTGGATGGCTCTGGACACCCGGCACGGCTCTGCTGCCCCTTCCCACCGGGACCGGCAGCCAAGCCAACGCAGCTGCTCGTGGCGTGGCAGCCAAAGGTCACCCCTGGAAACCACAGCTACCCCCAGTGCAGGAAACTGTCTTCAAGTATGAAAACTTTTTATTTCAGCTCCATTTCTGTAGAGCTGAAGCATCCCGAGCCGCCCGGGGTTATCAGCATAAACATCAAACGTGCGGAGCCGCGTTAGGCGCGTCAGCAGCTGCCCCAGTCACAGCTCCACGAGCAATGCCAGAGTAAATTGCCAACCTGCCAACCAGCACCAGGATCCCAGGGAATTGGATGCACAGGAAAAAAAGAAAAAAAAAACGAGATGCATATACGGATAGTTAAGAAGAAAGCAGGCCAGGCAATTAAAAAGGAAAGGAGAACATGAAATTTCTTCACATCAGAGGAGAAATCATCATCCAGGCTATTCCACTCCATTAATTTTTTAGCAGTGCTACCCATTCAAGTCAAATATCAGATGGAGAATTCATACTTTTAGTCTTTTGAAGCAAACCTTCTTCTGTAAAAGGGAGAACTGACCTGATAGCAATTCATTTGCAGTGGGGGGAAAAAAAAAAAAAGGGATTCCCTCTCACACACAGCAAATTTGGTAGCAACACTACAATTATTGCAAACTGGTTTCAGCAATACATCTGATTTGAAAGGTGCTCAGAAGCCAAGGCTTGAAAAAAGCCAGTAAAGTCAAACACTTTTGCAGTGAAGCATTCAGAGGTAGCGGGTTTTTTTGGGAGCTTTTACATATTTATTTATTCATGATTTTTTTCCTCCCCAGTTTGTGTCACCGTTATATCTAAAGCTTGATCTAAACCCCAAAGGGGGAAATACCAGTTTACTGTATTTTTATATACTGTTTAAGCAGGAGGAGGAGATTTTTGGACCCTCCCTCAGGCAGCAGACACAGAGCCAAGCTGCTTTCCCAGGGAAGAAGCTAAAAGCTGGTCCTATCAGTGAGATGCTCACACCAACTCTCCTTGCTTTAACCAGGGGTTAGTCCTGATCTCCTTGCCTGCAGAGAAGAAATTTAATCAATGGGAAGGACAACCTTCTCTCAGGCCCAACAAAGCACAGCCCAAATTCCCCCAGCATCCAAAAAGGGAATTCCCACAGCCAAGGAAGGGAGAGCAACAGCAATTCCATAAAGTCACAAGAGGTGCAAAACAGAGCAACAACCACCCATCAAAGACACGTCCTGCTATTTCTGCACAGACTACTTCTGTAAAAAAAAAAAAAAAAGGGAAAAAAAAGCAAACTGCTGCTTAAAATATACTTTGGAGGGTAAATGAGGGATGTTTAAAAAACTAAAACCCTACTAATTCTTTGTTAAAAGGAAACATCCTGAGCGAAAGCCCTAGGAAGAAATCCAAATAAACTCCTGACACAATTGCACACCACTGACTCAGGAGCTCTGTGCTAAATGCACCCAAGCAGTCTGGAGGCAGGGCTTCCCCTGCCCTTCCGAGTGTTCAACTCCTCTGCTCTCAACGCTGGCTCAGATAAATAAATCAAATTGAATAAGGTATGCATGAGTAACTCCTGACTTCAAATATTTATGGAAGACTATTATCATTACCCCCAACGTGGGTCACCCCCAGTGCCAAGGCAGCCAGATCCACAGCACAAAGACATCCAGAACCACAGCACGGGCAGCAAGGACTAGCCAGGATGAGCATCAGGAATGTTCTTTGCCACCTGGATCACTCGGAGCTGCTGGTGGGTTCACACAGCCACAGGGTCAGACAGCAACGCCAAGCAGCTGTAGGGACCAGGAGGATCCTGGAGTGCATTGGGAAGGACATTCCCAGCAGGTCAGGGAGGGATCCTGCCCCTCTGCCCAGCCCTGGGGAGGCACATCTGCAGCGCTGGGCCCAGCTCTGGGCTGCTCAGGACAAGAAGGAGCTCCTGGAGCGGGGCCAGCACAGGCTGCAGAGATGCCAAAGGGATGGAGCAGCTCTGGGAGCAGCAAAGGCTGAGGGAGCTGGGGCTGTTCAGCCTCCAGAGCAGAGCCTGAGAGGGGCCCTCCCCAGGGTGTGTCAGGGGCTGCAGAGAGGGGGCAGAGGATGGCCCAGGCTCTGCTCGGGGGGGCCAGCAATGGCACAAGAGGAACGGGCAGGAATTGATGTCCAGGAAGTTCCACCTGGACATGAAGAAGAACTTCTTTGCTGTGCAGTGACCCAGCACTGGAACAGATTGCCCAGAGAGGGTGTGGAGTCTCCCTCACTGGAGATATTCCAGAACCCTCTGGACACAATCCTGTGCCATGTGCTCTGGGATGGCCCCGCTGGAGCTGGGACCAGATGCCCCACTGTGGGCTCTTCCAGCCTGACCCATCCTGGGAGTCTGTGACTCTGGGAAGGGGTTGGTTTGGCTGCAGGTTTCCCAGAGCAGTCTGCTCCCAAACACTGCCCCATATTGAAGCATCCACTCAAGCCAGATCAGCCCAATTAAAACGAGCCGGAACAATCCTATTACCGCCCGGCTGGCCAGTGTCTCACTCAGACAAGCTTAAATGCATAATTAATTAGCTACTTTAAGAAAGCTCAGTAGTCTCTTTTCAGGACCAGCTTTCCAGAACTGAAAGGACCACCAACAGACAGCACAGGAAAAAAAAAATCCCAAACCCATTTCCTTCTGTGGCAGAGCCCCCATGGACACCACGGGACACGGACTCTCGTCTGCACCAAAACCCTTCAGCAGCCCTGGAGCTCTGCAAACCCACATCAGCTGCAGGTGAGGCTCCTGTGCCCTGGCTGGGACTGGCTCCACACCTGGAGCAGCAGCCCCATTCCAGGGGCCAGGAGAAGTTTCGCTCACCGTGGCAGATAACACAAGTACCAGCGTAAGCAGGTGACTCATTGGCACTACACAGTGAGCTTGCAGCCCCTGGCAGGGTCATTGCAACTGGGCCATGGGGCAGAGCACCCTGTGATCCTTGGATTTATTTTCTTTATTAGTGTTTTCTTTATGAGACAGACACTATTGTACATGAAATGCTTGAGCACACCGAGCCTTCGGGTCAGCAGCCGGACACCACTTTAACACAAATAAACACGGAGGGCTGCGCTGGGTTAGAATCACCTCCAAATAAAACTCAAGACACCACTTGAACCAAAGTAGCAGCATGTTTACTTTAGGCCTCTGGAGTGGGAGCAGGCACTGCAAGCCAAGTACAGAGAGGGCAGAGTAAGTGGCAGCAGGAATCTGATAACGAGACAGGGAGATTAAAACAGACCCAAACACCAGAGCAAACCTTGGATGAATCTGAAAGGAAAAACCCAGGCTCTGACAGTCACTGACATCACTGCAGCTTTAGCTATATAGGTGGGCAGATAGCCATCAGTGTTAGAATTCTCTTGTTGTTGATTTCTACAAGTTACATCTTATTCTGCAAAAAGAAGTGACACAAAACAACTCTGCCTTGGCACACTTTCAGCCCCTGAATTTCAGAACACTCTTAAGTTAAATGAGAATGGGGAATCCAACATTTCAATCTCAGCTAGGAGAAACAGCGTTTCAAATGCAGAAAACACTGGCACAGGTTAGCAAAAGACAAATTGGTTCAACCTCTTTCAAAACCTTAGAAGGGTAGAAATGATCTTCTTCCACCGAGCACAACGGAGGCAATTTTAAAGGAAAGCATCCATGAGGAGTGACACTGCCATACCCAACTGGAAAGACAAGATTTAAGGCTGGATTAAGTTCTGCTGGCAAGCCAGAGGAACTCCATTGATATCAACTGTCCTACCCACTCAGGCTAAGCCAGGACGTGTTTTATGGCACCACACAAAGTGACCTCGGTTTTGAGCTTGTATTTAGCAAGGAACAGCCTGTCCCACTGAGGCACTGAAGTCTATGGACTCCTCCAGACTTTCCATCCCAATATGCCACCAAGTCAAACCTGCAGCAATTACCATCCCAGTCTTGAAACATGCAGTGGCACAGACAAAAAACATGCTCCAGTTGATCTGGGAGACAGATCAGATCCCAGCACTTCTCAATTCCTTCAGAAACAGTCACCTTCAATGGCTAAAAAAAAAAGAGGCTGTTCCAGCAGCATTTGGCTCTCTGCATTTTGTGAGAAAGAAGAGAAAGGTTACCAGTTCTCTTCAACAGGTGTGTAAAGATCAGGAGGGAAGGGCACATGCACCAAGAATCCCTAGAAGGAGAGCAATTAGCCAACAGGGTACACTCAGGAGGGAAGAGAGTGACTCCAATGAAGAAGACAGGATTGGGAATGGTTTGATGAAATACAGCAAAAACATCCCCCTGTGAACAAAACCTGCCCTGTGTGTTGGTGCTTTCTTATCACAGTGCCAGCCTGTTAAAGTGACAATTCTCAACATGTTTTCTGCAAACTTCCTGCTGGTTAAAATTCACCAGGCAAGTGTTTAGTGGCCAGGAACTGCTACGGATCAGAGGTTCATTCACTTGCCACAGTCAACTGCAGGGAAGCAGAAAACAACACCACGCACACAGCTGCCTCTCCTTTCCCATATTTCTGGCATCTTCCTACTCTGTGTGGCTCGTGGAGCCACCAACAAAAGGAAAGCCCAAAGCACCCTGCAAACAAAAGAAGAAAAGCTGGTCTTTCACAGGGATAAAAGAAGGAGGTGTAGTACCTGCCCCTGAAGTGCAAACAGGTTCAGACACCTTCTCTTATGGAGATAAAGAGTGTTTCACATCCAATTCCTCCCACCACCTCCAGCACTAAGGAAGGAAGGATGTGTTGAGAGAAGATTGTACATTTGCATCAGGCACTTTGATGGTCCAAACACCTCCATGTGCCCACGTTTCTTAAAGAGGTGATTGAGCAGCAGGTAGGAGTGAAAGTAAAGAGCAGGGCTCACCAAACCAAGGTTGTCTTAACACCTGAAAACCTGACTCACAACACGCTTAGAGCCAACACGAAGGTGATGGGGATTAAATTCTTCCTTTCCACAAAGACTAACGCAGGCCTAGAACCAGAACAAGTCTGTTTTTAGGGCAACACTCTCAGGTTACTCTCAAAATGCCTGACAACCCTTACTGCTCCCTTGGAAAACTTTCAAAAGTACAAAAAAAATAAAGCAATTTCCAGCTTCTGCTTGAGAGAAGGGACACCTCCTTTCTAGGACTGCCTGAGGAGAGACTGCTGTCTGTCACAGACATCATGTTGAATCCTCATCCTTGCCATTGTTCTCCCCTCATTATGTTGAATCCTCATCCTTGCCCTTGTTCTCCTCTCGTTCCAACACGGGTGTGTCCTCAGCAGGTGGGATCCCTGCAGGCTGTGTACAAACAGGGTCACAGAACACAGATGCCTTCCCAGGACCCCCTCCCAGCAGTGACCCAGGTTTGGGTGCTGACAAACCTCTTCAAACGAGCGTTCCCTGTGCAAGAGAGGCACTGAAACCCCAATAGGATAACGGGGTCCTCGAGTGCCTGCATGTGCAGGGTGTGCTGGAGCAGAGGAGCCATGAGGCAAGAAACCCACACATTCCTCCTGTCAGCAAGGATTTGGGATGATCCAAGTGAGCAGTGCTTGCTCCCATCAGTCTGGAGAGAAAGCCCCTGCAGACGTGTGGGACCCTGCTGACACAAACATGCTGCTGGTGGCCCAGGGGCTGCAGAGCCCAGGGACACCCACCCCTCTGACCCCACACCAGCAGCCCCAGCTGGCTGTCAGTCCTTTTCATCCGCCTGGTTGGCAGGGTCAGGACATCCCATCCCAGGTCAGCTCTGTGCGCTTCCTCAAGCACCTCCTTCCCCACCTGGGCAGGTGCTGGTCCCTACCTGGCACCACACAGGAGCAGCCCCCTGGGGCTGCTGTTTTCCCTGGCTGTCACAGACACAGCCCTTGGCCATGCCAGTTGCTGAGCAGGATTCCCAGCCTAAGCCTCACATTATCCTGCAGCTCCCTCCTCACTCCCACCATGCACCAGCTCTTCCCTCTCCCGTCCATCAAAACAGGGGATAAATCACCCTCCAGTGGACTGAGACTGGTTGTTCACTGATTCCAGAGAGCCTGAGCATCTGCAGCAGGCAAATATCCCCAGGCATTTCACGTCCTGCCATTCCCAACTCGCCACACTACGATTCCCATTGGGGTGCCCCTGCCTCCTCCACAGGATTTCAGCAGGATTTCAGCTGGCGTGGATCCTAAGGGCTCTGAGCAAAACTGTGCCTCCACTGCTGCTGCCAACCCTCCCAGCATGCCAGACCTCCAATCCTTCTTCCCTCTTTCTTGTGCATAGCTCTATCTATATCCGTTTTCTTTTTTTCTGTCCCCAGGCCGAAGGTTGTCCTTCCACACTCCCAGCACAAGGAGCAACCTGAAGCCTCATTTCTCTCTTCCTCTCCTCCCATATTTCAAGAAAACTTGGGTCCTCTGCAGAAAAGTTATGGACTTGCTTCCATAGCCACCCCAAGCTGACAGTTTGATTTTAAGCACGAGGTTCAGCCCCCTTTCTGCTGCCTCTCCTGCTCCCACTGCAGGGCAGAAGGAGGCAAAAGGCAAAGTGCCAACGAAAAAAATAAAAAGGCATTAAACTTGTAACGTGCTCCAGTGGGATGGAACAATCCTGGGCAACCAGAGAGTCCCTGTTGCCAGGGGGAACAGGAGAAGCCCCCCAGCAGCAGCAGCAGCCACAGTCACATCCATGGGACCCAGGAGGCTCCTGGGACTTGACCAACAATTTAGTTCTCCAAAATAAAACCAGAGAGCCCTGGGGGCCAGATGGGGGACAGATAAAGCCTACCTGGGGCAGGGGCTAAGGGGAAGAGATGACTCCCTGCCACAAAAATGCAGACAGCTTATCTATCAGACCCCAGGGGTGCCTCCTGGGGGATGTTTTTCCTCCTTTTCCAGGAAGGGAAAGGAGGGGGGAGTGTCTTTAGGCATTGTTAGTTAAGAAATACAGAGGAGACCAACTTTCTGTCGGCCAAACCTACAAGCACTTCTTCCACTGCCCCCTCCAGGTGCCTCCTCGCTGTCACCTGGCCTCTTTTATCCCCTGCCAATGCCAGAGGTGGAAGGACATCAGTGCAGATTCCACCCCTCAATGGGGAGAAAAGGCAAGGAAAAGGAATGATGTGTGGGATTCTTCATTAAGTCAAGCATTTGACCTCACCACTGCATCCAAGCACTAGACAGGTACATTTCTCTCCTTGGTTTAAATCCAGGGCACCCACACTCACAGGTTTAGTTTTAACAAGGTCTGCTGGGTTATAAGCAGTGTTTTCAGATTTAACACACGGAGAAACCAAGGTACAGCAAGGCATGTTTCCCTCACTTATGTGTGACACATCCACAGCTTCCAAAATGCACACCCCAGTTGCCACTACTGGCACTTGCTCAGGCCCATTTTTTACCAGAGGGCTCCCACAGCAGCTTTCTCATGTTTCTTTGCCGGATTTTGTTCCCTGCCCTTCAGTCCCCCAGCTTTTCCACAGCTGGCAGGGTCCAGGCACACGTGCACACAAGACAGTGACTGTCTGCCAGCAGACAAACACAGGGAAGATACTGAGTTCCCTCAGTAAATGACCAGTCTGGGTCTGAAGTCCTGCACCTGGGCCAGGACAATCCCAGGCACAAACACAGGCTGGAAGGAGAATGGATGGAGAGCAGTCTTGGGGAAAAGGATGTGGAGGTGTTGAGGGATGAGAAGCTGGATGTGCCCTGGCCCAGAACCCCCCGTGCCCTGGGCTGATCCCAGAGCAGGGAAAGAGGGGATTCTGCCCCTCTGCCCCCTCAGGTGAGACCCCCCTACAGAGCTCCTCCAGCCCTGGGAACAGCAGCACAAGGATGTGGAGCTGCTGGAGAGAGTCCAGAGGAGGCCCCGGAGATGCTCCAAGGGCTGGAGCCCCTCTGCTCTGGAGCCAGGCTGGGAGAGCTGGGGGGGTTCTCCTGGAGAAGAGAAGGCTCCAGGGAGAGCTGAGAGCCCCTTGCAGGGCCTAAAGGGGCTCCAGGAGAGCTGGAGAGGGACTGGGGACACGGGATGGAGGGACAGGACACAGGGAATGGATTCACATGGACAAAGCACAGGGTTAGGTGGAATATTGGGAAGGAATTCCTGGCTGGGAGGGTGGGGAGGCCCTGGCACAGGTTGCCCAGAGAAGCTGTGGCTGCCCCATCCCTGGAAGTGTCCAAGGCCAGGTTGGAGCAACCTGGGCTAGTGGAAGGTGTCCCTGCCCGTGCCAGGGGGTGGAAACGGATCATCTTTAAGGTCCTTCCCAGCCAAACCATTCTGGGATTTTATGAACAAGGTGAAAAACTGTCTGCAGCCCTCAGACCTGAACCTGCACTCCAGAGCCTGCAGCTCTGTGTTCCCCCAGATGGCCCAGACAAGCTGCAGTGAGTAATGCAATTAGTGAACCACTAAGTACTTCCACGGTCACATGCTCCAGTGAGTGTCTTCACAGAGCTGTGAATGCCCCACTGCAGCCACGCCAGAGCTTTTAACACTGACATTAATTCATCCTTCACCTGAGGCACGAGAAAAAAAAAACACAGCCAAAAGAACAAAACAAAACAAAAAAACACAACCAAAAAAGCAAAACAAATGAAAACACAACAACAAAAAAAACAAACAAATAAAAACCCCACACACAAAACAAACCACCCACAGCATGGATGTGGCCATCAGCTAAACTGGTGACTGCTGGTCAACACCATCCAAGCCTTTTCTTGACCCATCACAAGCCTCACACCCGACAGATGATATACACGATGACACTGCTGATTTTCAAGTTCATATTACCCAGAAATGCATACAGTCATCACAAAAACCGGTGCAGACTGTCAGAAATCAAGTGAGAGAGGCTTACTCTGGAAAAAAAAAAATGCTGCTAAATACAAACAGGCTGCAAAATCCCCCAAATGCACATTGCTGGGAGAGCATTTTGGAGAAGTGTCAGTGCCCTGGTCTTACATCCATCCCTAGGACAGAAGGGTCTGGCACTAATTAGTTGCCTTCCACAGATGTATTTCATAGTAGGAAAAAAATCAAAAATGATGTGAGAATGTGTTCCCAAGCACAAAGAACTGTGTTACTCACCCAGGCTGAGCTCACCTTCACCTCATGCCCCAGCAGGTCCCTCCAAACACGCACAAACGGCCAAAGGAAAACTGGTGTTTGCCAATCTAGCAGCTTTCTGAAGCCTTCCTGTGATGCAAAACAGAACATTCCCCTGAAATCATGTGTTGCAGACAGTCTCCACATGTAGAAGAAAAGTAAACATTTCAGACCAAAGTTGAAAGCTAAACAGTTTTCATTTGAGAAACAAGGACGAAAACGTGAATTGCCAACAAAGTGATTCCCCAAAATCAAACACCCATCCCCTCTCACAGGTGAGCAAGAACCTTTCAGAGAGGACACAGGCTTTGTATCTACACACATTAGGGGGGGTTCCAATGCAATAACTACAATTAATCCATTACTTAATCTCCTAATCAGCCTGGGCAAACAACCCTCCTCAGACATTTGTAAATCACAGAATCATTAAGGTTGGACAAGACCTCTGAGATCATCAAGTTCCAACTCAGGGCCAATCCCCACCTTGTCAACCAGCCCAGAGCACTGAGTGCCACGTCCAGTCATTCCCTGAACTCCCCTCTTACTCAACATATTCCACCTAACATACACAGTGCACATTTAAACAGGCAGGGAATGGGTTTAGCTGCCCCATGGGATGTGGTAACTCAGTGTCACCAGGAAAGTCTGAGACCAGACAAGGGTAAGAATAGAAATTTAGGCAGCTTTTGAGACACTGGCCTCTGTGTCCCGCTTGGCATGTTTAGGAAAGACCTTGAACACCGACTTTTCCTTTGGTTTATTACCAGGGGAAAGAAAATATTCCAGCACGGGAGCCCTGAAGCCAAAATTAAACCTCTATAATTTGGGTTCAGCAGCAGTTGGTACAATTCAGGTCCCAGCCACAATGAGAGGTCTCCAACATTATCAACTGTCAACAATTACCACTGGCCAGACACACAAACCAGCTTTGTTCTGGACTGGAAGCCACAAATGCAAGCAGCAGTAATTGCTACCAAAGGCAAAACGAAAAAAAAAGAAAAACCAGCCATTCCATGAAAAATACTCTCCAAAGAGGAATATAGGAACAGACAGAGAAGTGTTGCTATCATCTCTATGCACATCTTTAAGAAAGCAAGAGTGAAATCCAAGACTGTACACCCAGCAAAGGAGGGGGCTAGCAGGGAAAAAGGATCCCCAAAAGACACTTGTTAACAATTCCAAGATGAACTCACATTTAATGGAACACGCTGTTCATTAGTGATGGAATTTCATTAGCAGTTTAAGGGAAAGCTGCACATGGAAGAGACAAAATGCAATCAATTCCTCCTGCAATTTCATACATTGCCACACTGAGCCTCAGCAAGCTCAGCCCAGCCCGGATTAAAACCCAAATCAATTAATACTAATTGCTCACCTTATTTTCACAGAGGGATCTTCACACTTTGGCAAGCCTCAATAAAAAACAGAAGACAAAAGGCTATTTGTACAAAAAGCAATTTACTTGTCTGGTCTTTTTATATCCATTTAGCTATGCATTTAATTATGCTGGCAGGTAATTCTGTCAGCTCCACTCTCCTTCCTCACAACTCCCCCACGGCAAAGGGACAGCACAGAGGAGCAACCCCCTTGTTATAACCCACATAAACAGAACAAACAAAGGTTTCCAAGGCATGGGGCAATATCCCAAATGTGCTGACTTCATCAGCAGATCTGCTCACACAACTGCTGTGACTTTCCCAGGAGACACTGAAGACCAAGCCAGGAAATGTCTTTCATTAGCAACAAGCAGAGGTAGCAAGATTTATGTTCACAGAATCACAGAAGGGTTTGGGTTGGAAGGAACCTTAAAAACCCATCCAGTCCCACCCACTGCCATGGGCAGGGACACCTTCCACTAGCCCAGGTTGCTCCAAGCCCCGTCCAGCCTGGCCTTGGACACTTCCAGGGATGGGGCAGCCACAGCTTCTCTGGGCAACCTGTGCCAGGACCTCACCACCCTCACAGGGAAGAATTTCCTCTTAATATCCAACCTAAACCTGCTCTCTGTCAGTGTGAAACCATTCCTCCTTGTCCTGTCACCCCAGGCCCTTGAAAATAGTCTCTCTCCATCTTTCTTGTAGCTCCCTTCAGGTCCTGAAAGGCCACAATTAGGTCACCCCAAAGCTTCTCTTTCTCCAGGCTGAACAATCCCAATTCTCCCAGCCTTTCCTCACAGCAGAGCTGCTCCATCCCTCTGATCATCTTGGTGCCTCCTCTGGACTTGCTCCAGCAGGTCCTGGTGTGGAAACACCCTAAAAATGCATCGTCCCATCATCCCAAACCTAAATGGAAGCTACAGATAACCTTTCACACAGTCAGTGGAGAACACACTTAAACTTGCCTTGCACAAGCACCTGCCCAAACTCCAACAAAGGCCCACGATGAAGGAATAAGCTACAGATGGAGGCCTCCTGCAAGTCGTGCAGGTAGGAATGCAGAAGTGCAGACAGGGCATGAATCAAGGCTTTCATCCAAGTTCCAGACAGCACCGAAACTCCGCAGGAGCTCTCTGGGTGGTCAGGAAGCAGCACTCTGAAGGTTTAAGACATGCTTTCCATAAGCAAACTGAGCTGAGGAGCTGATGCAACCAAACAGGGCCGTGCTGGAGCACTGGGACACGGAGGGAGATGCCTTTTGCCCAAGGCTCCACTGGTGAGGAACAGCAGCAAGTTACGGGGAAAGTGCCGGCAGAGAGGAGAGAAGGGACCACGTGGAGGAGCTGGAGAGGCCAATCATCCCCAGACCTTCCCAGGGGGAAAAGCAGGCATAGGATTGGCCTTAAAAGAAGCAAAGTGTGATGGGCTTAGGGCAAGGGATCATCTGAAACAACAAAACCCACCCGCTGCTACAGTAATGGATGGGTCCGACTGACAAGCAGGAACTGGATCCAAGCAGGAATTGCCCTGGCTTGCAAAAAGCCTGGTGCCGGGCTTAGCAGTGCTTCTAAGGGAGGGTGGAAAGCCAAAGAGAGGACTGAAGCCATGGCAAATCTTCCAGGTTACTGTAAAATATAAAAAAAAAAAAAAAAACAAACTCAAAAAAAAAGGGAGGGGGGTAATCAAAAAATCCAAATGCCAAGTGAAACTTTCCTCCCACCACCTCGTTTTCTGCACATTTCCCTCTGCAAATAAGGCAGACAAGACACAGGCAATCGAGGTATTCGTGTCCTTGCAGAGTAGTGCTGGTGCAGCAGGAAAAATCTTGGGCAAAGAATTCCGCCACAGCTTTCTGGCACGAGGTTTTAAATCTCTAGATATAAGATGTTTTGAGTGAGAGATGAGAGATGTTTTCCAGCTGTGGTTTAACTCCAGCCTAGAGACATGCAGCTGCTCTATAAAGGTAGTTCCTAAGAGCTTTTTTTTTTTTTTTAACAACAAAAGGAGAGGAAACTCCAGTCATCTGAGAGTGCTTTTGTCAGCCAGTCTGAGCACTGACTGATGCAGGACAAGAGAGGAAAAACACTTCTCTCCTTAGGTGGCTGGTTTGGGCTGCAGTTCTCTTGGGGAAAAAGCAGGAGAGCTGTTCCTCTTGGAAACGGCATTTTGGAAAGAAAATTAGCAGGAAAGACTTTTTTTTTTTCAGACAGGAAAGCACCGCTGCAGCTCCTCCAGAACTCGGGGTTCACAGGAGCCCTCTGATGAGCCGAGCTCCTAAACCTCCCTCACACCAGCCCTGCCAAGGGAAGGACGGTCCTGCCCTCCAGCAAGGCACACAATTAGGCAAAGCAAACGAGTTGTCAATAAGCCCTTGAGTGTTCAATGAGACGTCGCTAATGGGAAGGCAAACGTTCACTGCCTGAATCCACGGCAATGCTCAAGTTGCGCTTGATGTCTCTGTGATGAAGCTATTTTCAGTTGCTTTGAATCTTCCTCAGAAAAGTCAGTCTTGGAATCAAAAGGAAAAAAAAAAAAAGCCACGACTGCTCTGAGCTCCTGTGCGTGCATTTAATCAGTCCAGGTGTTTAAATTATTTATCCATGAGCAGGAAAACCGTACTAATCTTAGGAACGGAGCATACGAAGGGGAAAAGCAGACATCAAGACACACTGAGTAATGTGATGCAGTAGAGAAACCTCTCACACACAAGGTAACTTGTGACCATGGGTGTTCCAAGTATTTGTTTTTGCAGCCTGGGCTGCAAAAGTCACAATACAGAGGTTTGCTGCTACCAGGAGGAATGTTTCCCCAAAAATTATTGTTTTCAGCAAGCACAAAGCCCTTGTCAAAAGTCAGTACTTTCCCTAGTTTGAAAGAGCAGAACTTTTAAACTGTTTTTTTTTCCAAACCCAAAACCAGTGTCTGGGGGAAAACAGAGTATTTGAGAAGTGACATCCAGTGCTGTGGACCAGTCCATCCCTTCTCATCACTTACACACGGAAAATAACCTTCTGCCTTTCTTCCTTGGTCTTAGCCTTCTCCTCTACCTCACTTGTCAAAGCCAAGGGTCTCCCCAAGCTGGATGGGAAACCTCCAGGCTGGAAGATACTCCAGCCCACTGCAGCCTTGCTCCCATGGGAACAAGCTGAACTCCCTCCACACTAAAAATCACAAAGGTTGGGCTGAGCACAGAGAAAACAAAATCCCCACCTTGGCTCTAAAGAGACCCGGGGAGAAGTTCAAGGTATTCCAGCTCACTTCAAGCCACTGCCAGCTGCTGTTTCAATCATTTTGTTTCTATAATCTGGGCAGCACACCAAAGATCACAAGGTTTGGGTTTAAGTTTCATTTCCAAAACATCTCACAGGAGAAGAATCATTCCTCCATTTTATTAAGCAAAAGCCATAGGCTGCTGACAGCGCTGTTACAGGCGGCAGCATCAATGGAACATTACATACATATTAAAGATATAGAAAAAGGAAAACATTGAGCTGGAAGGTTACTAACAAAAAGAGAGAGGAAAACCCCCGAGACGTTCTCTTTGCAATTCCTTTTTACACAAGCCAACATTTAAAAGTCTCCTGGCTGAGACTCCCCGAGTAACCCACCAAGCGTTTTACAGCATCATCGCTCACACCGATGCGAGGGCCCAGCAGGGCCATTTCTGAGGGAATGACACGCCTGTTATCGACAAAACCCTTCACAGAGCAAGGAAACACCAACCAGGCAGATACATCCACTGTTTTGAAATTAACACTGCCTCAAATTGAGTCACAACGGGAAAATGACCCCTTGTGATTCCCGAGGTCCTTGGTGCCGCTGCTCAGGGAGACGCTGCAAGAGGGACCCAGTTTCACAAGGAGCAGCAGCCAAAGGAGAGGGGAAAGAGGAGGAAATTAAAATAAATAATGACAACAGACCAGCCTTTGGCACCCCAGCCTGCCCAACTGCTCCCAGGTACAGGGGATCCCGAGTCCCCTTCCTTCTTCGGATCGATATTCCAGCAGTGGGAATCCTTCCCTTGATGTTTGCTTTCAGCTGACATCAGCCTTTCTACACTGTCCTGCCAGACTGTACTTCTGTCATTAGTTCTGGTGGAGACAGAGACGAGATCACAGAGCCACAGGATATCCTGAGCTGGAAGGGACCAACAAGGATCATCCAGCCCAACTCCTGGCCCCGCCCAGGACACCCCAAGAGTCCCACCCTGTCCCTCAGAGCACTGTCCTAACACCCCTGGAGCTCTGGGGGCCTTGGGGCTGTGCCCACTGCCCTGGGGAGCCTGGTCAGTGCCCAACCACCCTCCGGGGGAAGAACCTTTGCCTGAGATCCAACCTAAACCTCTCCTGACACAACTCCAGCTGTTCCCTCTGGTCCTGTCCCTGCTCACACAGAGCAGAGATCGGAGCTGCCCCTCAGGAGGAGCTGCAGCCCCCAGTGAGCTCTGCCCTCAATCTCCTCCATCTGAACATTCCAAGTGCCCTCAGCTGCTCCTCGTATGGCCCCTCCCAACCCTTCACCATCTGTGTTCCTCCTCTAGACGCTCTCCAAGAGCTTTATAACCTTCTTATATTGTGGTGCCCAAAACTGCCCCCTGTACTTGAGGTGGCCCATTTCATTCTTTTTTGGCTTTTTCCTTTGGTAGCTTTTTTTTGTGGGTTATTTTGTTTCCTTTTTCTATTAAAGTGCCTCATGCTATAACTTTAAGGATAATTACTTTGGGGGGCTGACAATCCCGTTCCTGCTCTCATGGCAGAGGTAGGTATCTGAAGATGATCTGCTTGGTCATTCGAGGCTTTTAAACATGCTCTCAGATAAGCACAGCTGCGTTCTTAACAGGAGCTGGAATCACAGAATTTAAGGAAGGCAAATTCGATGTGATGTTTCATGCTTTAGTTAACAGTCTTCCAAGACACAAAGCTGCTCCAGTTGCTCTGGAAACTGTAACTTGGACACAACCATGCAGATACATCAACCCCCTGGCTATAAATGAAACCACTTTAGCAACGCTGCACATTTGTATGACAAACATTCATAAAAACGAGCACTGCATCCCGATCTTCCTATGGGAAGGGCACGTCCCAGGGTCCTTCACGCAGTGCACAGCTCTCATTTCCTTTGGGCTGCAAGAGAAATGGCTGAGGAAGAGCCAGGAGGGCACGTGGATCTACCACTGAGATAACAACCCTCTGGGTAAGGGAGAGATGGGAAACACCTGTTGGTGTTTGAGGGATATGGGATTCCAAGCAGGGCTCTGCCCCTCACGCCCCAGGCACAGCCAGAAGCAAACAGCACCAAAAGGAGGGCTTGGAAGACAAAGCAACATGGTGGCCAGGATCTCCTGGCCCGGGAGAAGGCAGTGGGAAGCCTGGAGATGGGAATGGAGCAAGACAACAACCGCTGGGAGGAGGAAGGCGGGAGAGGGATGCTCAAAAACAGCGTAGGAGGAACGAGCGCGAGGTGTTGGTGGAGGAGGGATGGACACAGCACAACACCAGAAGGCAGACACGTGGGGTTTTTTAAAAAAAGGGGGAAATATTCCATACACAAACGACAGGCTGAGTGCTGGTTGCTGTGGAAACCATAACTTTGAATTCAGTGCCTAAAACCCAGCGCTGCTATTTATACCACGCTCCTCACTACAGCACGAGAACTTCTCCTCAGAAACACGGCTCTGCTACTCGCAAACATGGCTTTTTCCCCCCCCCTTGTTACACACACTGATCCCTTCAAACAAGGCCTCACGAGGCTTTTCCAGTGTTCCTGGCCACTGAGTGACTACATGGCACGATCACCTCTCACGGAAAAAAAACCCACTACCACTGTCTTGCCTCTTCTGAGCAAGACCAGGCAAATCACTGGATTCTGCTTCGGTCAAGAGCAACCAGAGGCACTGAAAAGGCCATTTCAAACAGCAGTTTTATCTTGTCTCCCTTAAGGCAAATTACAGTCAGCACCACCTGAGATTGTGCAGGGCCAGATCCCAAAGTCAGTTATCATTAAAGATGACGAGCATTTGTTTAAGGACTCCAGAATATTGTCTTTAATATCCCAGGAAGCATAACTGGATCATTAATGCAGGAATAACAACAACAACAAGGCTGCAGATTAAATTCGTGCTGGCAGAATCCCCTTATAAACATGCATTTTCAAGTTGCTCTGCTGCTGGAGAAGGAAACAGCTTTTCCTTCCATGGGAATCATGATTCTAGGGCAAATCCCACAGCCAAAGAGGGAGCAGGAGTGATCTGCCTGGACCAAAAGCAGAGGTGAGCCACATTCCTCTTCCACCTCCACCCTTCCAGGGCCCAGAAGGGAAGAAACAGTCCCATTCATTCCCCAGCCACTCCTCAATCCTGTTTTCCCCCAAGTAGGACCAAGGTGCGAGTGTAGCACATTCCCTGCCATGACCCAAGAGTTACAATAACTCCCACAGGGTGATGATCCCAGTCTAAGACACTTCCCAGGACCTGGACATGTATCAGTCCCCAGATCACAGCCTACAAGGGCAACTCAGGCAAAAGCTGAGAGAGAAAACCACAGCGCTTTCCAAGGTCGGCCGCACCTTTGGAATCCCACAGGACTGTCCCATCCATGGGGGATCATCGGGAAGCAGCAAGGACAGTTACGTGCAATCCAACTCTGCCTGACCCAGGGGGGTTTGCCAGGGGAAGGGCAGGCAGGGACAGGAGCAAGGACTCGGGAGAGGGGTCCCGAAAACTGCCGAGCCAGGAAGTTGCTCCCTGTGGGATCAGGCCCTTCCAGCACAGGTGAAGGAGGTCCCCACGTTCACCCTTGTTCAATAATTTACATCACAAGCACTGAAGTGTCATTGAAAACGACGGGAGCATTTTAATAACACAGGAAGGGGGAAAGATGCTCTAATGACAGGCACCCAAGTAATCACTCCATGGATCTCAGCCCCCCCTAATTTATGCCGATACATTTTTTTAATCAGAATTTCATACACGGCAAAATGATTACCTACCCCCTAATCCCAGCCAGCTTTCAGCAGCCCAGAATCCTCTGGATGCCGCGGGCAAAGTGGGAATGAATGACCAACGCCGAGGAACAGCAGGTCAGCTTCTCCCGGCGCTTCCCAACCCAACGCGGTTGGGAATTACGCGCTCGCTCCCGCAACTCTGTTACGACCGCGTTGGTGCCAGCGCTTCCCATGGATCGCGGGGCTGCGGGCATCCCTCGGGAGCCCGCAACTCCAGCCAGGGAAGCGCTTCCATGGACCCCAGCGCTGCGGGCATCCCTCGGGAGCCCGCACCTCCAGCCAGGGCAGCGCTTCCACGGATCCCAAGGCTACGGGAATCCCTCGGGAGCGCTTCCCGTGGACCCCAGGGCTGCGGGCATCCCTCGGGAGCCGGCACCTCCAGCCAGGGCAGCGCTTCCCGTGCACCCCAGGGCTGCGGGCATCCCTCGGGAGCCCGCAGCTCCCGGCCGTGCCCTGTCCCCGGTGACCGCTGCCCACGGCGGGCACCCTCCCCTGCCCCTCGCTGCTCCCCCCAAGCGCCCCCCGCCGCTCCCCCGCAGCACCCGCGGACCGGGGGGGGTCCCGGCGGGTCCCGCAGCCGCCGGTGGTCGGTGACACGTGAAGCGCAGCCCCGGCGCTGCCGCAGGGCCGGCTGGGGGACCGAGCACCGCCGCTCTCCCACCCCCCGCACCCCGCCGTGCGGTGCGGGGCGGCGGCGGAGCGGGGATGATGGAGATGCTCCCGACGGCTCCGGCGCGCGGGGGGGGGACGCGGGCGGGCGCGCGCTCACCTGCGGGGCGGTGTGCGGTGCGCGGCGGGCGGTGCGCGGTGGGTGCGCGATGGGCGCCGTGTGTCCGATGGGTGCCCGGGGGTGGCGGGTCCGGAGCCCGCGGGACACCCGCGGCTCAGCGCGCGCCGCCGCCGCCGGGAGGCGCCGCTGCCATATTGAGACCGCCGGGGGGGGGGCGGGCGCCGCCCA